>NW_007736039.1:32288-42861 GCF_000696425.1 Galeopterus variegatus
TAAGAAAGTGTACTAGTTCTCTACAATCTGTTTCAGAAGATAGAAGCAGAGGGAATACTTCATAACTCATTCTAAGCCACGATTACCCTAATACCAAAAAAGGGCAAAGACGTTATGAGAAAAGAAACTATGGATCAGTATCTTTCATAAACATAGATGCAGACATCTTCAATAAAATAGTAGCAAATCAAATCCAACAATGTATAAAAAGAATTTTAAACACTACTACTATAGCAGTCCATTTCTGTTGCTTATATCAGAATACCTGAAACAAGGTAATTTATAAAGAAATGAAATGTATTTATTACAGTTTGGAGGCTGGAAAGTCACAGGTCCAGGGAACGCATGTGATGAGGTCTTTTTGTTGGTGGGGACTCTCCACTTCAATGCAGAATATCACATGGTGAGAACAGGCTGTGTAAGAGAGAGCTAATCTCCTCACTTGCTCTCCTTTTAAAGCCTTCAGAACCATGCTTGGTACTCCATGAATGGATTGGTCCTTTTGCAAGGGAATAGTCCTTTCAATCTAATCACTTCTTCAAGGCCTCAACTTTCAAATACCATAATCAGAGTTCCCACCCTCTTAGCACTATCACAGTGGGGGGTTTATGTTTCCAATACATGAACTTTTGGGGGGCACACTTAACCCAAAGCAACTACCAAGTGTGATTTATCCCAGGTGTGTAGGGCTGGCTCAACATTTGAAAGTCAATCAATGTAATGTATCATATCAACAGACTAAAGAAGAAAAATTATATTATCATGTCAATGGATGTAGAAAAAGCATTTGACAAAATCCAGCACCCATTCATGAAAAAAATTCTCAGTACACTGGGAATAGAGAGGAATTTCCTCAACTTCATAAAAAATATGTACGAAAAGCCCACAGCTAACTTCATACTTAACAGTGAGAAACTCAAAGATGGCACTAAGATCAGGGCAATGATGTTCCCTCTCACCACTCCTTTTCAAAATCATACTGCAAGTCCTAGTTAAGGCTGTAAGACAAGGAAGCAAAAAGTATACAGATGGGGAAGGAAGAAATAAAACTGTCCTTGTTCACAGATGACATGATTGTCTATGTGGGAAATCCAAAAGAATTGACAAAAAAAATCTCCTGGAGCTCATAAGTGACTATGGCAGTTGCAGGAAACAAGGTTAATGCACAGAAGTCAGTTGTTTTTCTATATACCAGCAATGAACAAGTAGAATTTGAAAGTAAAAGTGCAATACCATTTCCATTAGCAACAAAAAATGAAATTCTGATGTTTAAATCTAACAAAATACGTGTAATATCTATATGAGGAAATCTATGGAACTCTGATAAAAGAAATCAAAGAAAATCCAAATGGAGAGAGGTTCCATGTTCATGAACAGGAAGACCCAATATTGTCAAGATGTCAGTTTTTCTCTAGTTGATTTATAGATTCATTGAAATCCCACTCAGAATCCTAGTAAGTTATTTTGTGGATATCAACAAACTGATCCTAAAATCTTGCTATTCTTTTTCTGGTTTCTTAAAGTGGAAGGTTAGATTACTGACCTGAAACAATTCCACTTTGCTAATGTAAGCATTAATGTTATAAATTGCCTTTTTGACAATGCATTAACTGAATTCCTCAAATTTTGATGCATTGCACGTTCATTTTTATTCAGTTCATGTATTTATTTCCCTTGAAATCCCATGAATATTCAGAAATGTGGTGTTTACATTCCAAGTGTTTGGAGATTTTCCTGTTTTTCTGTTATTAATTTCTACTTTGTGTATTGTCAGAGACCACATCCTGTCTATTTCCAATTCCATGTAACATCCTGAGATGTGTGTCATGTCCCAAGATATTGTCTGTCTTGAGTGTTACATGGGTGCTTGAAGGGAGATCTATTCTGCTGTTGTTGGGTACAGTAATCATTGAATGTCAATTAGATCCTGATGGTTGACAGTGTTAAATTCTTCTGTATCCTTGCTGATTTTCTGTCTAGTAGTTCTATCAAGTGTTTTGAGAGGAGTGCAAATTCTACAAAAATAATTCTGAATTTGTCCATTTCTCCTTTCAGTTCTATCAGTTCTGCTTCATGTATGTTGAAGCTCTGTAGTCTGGTATACACAGATAGAGAATTGCTGTTTGTTCTTGGTGTACTGACATTTTCATCATTATGGAACATCCCCCTTTGCTCCTAGAAATGTTCTTTCTTCTGAAGTCTACTTTATCCATTATTAATATAGTCACTCCTGTTTTTATTTGATTGTTTGCATGGCCTATCATTTTCCATATGTTGACATTCCACCAGCCTATATCACTGTATTTGAAGTCTGTTTGTCAACAGTATGTAGTTGGTTCATCTTTGTAATCCTTTTTGTCAGCCTCTATCTTTTAATTGGTATACTTCGGTCATTTACTTTTTTAATGTATCTTTTAATTGGAACGTATTGATTATACATATTTATAGGGTACAGTTACACGTTAATACATGTATACAATGTGTAATAATAAATTAGGGTAAATAGCATATTCATCATCACAAGAATTCATCATTAGAGCTCCTCTCCTCCAGCCATTTGAGAACATATGATAGTTTATTGCTAATTATAGATGCTTAGCACTGCTGTACAACACTGGAACTTTATTTTCCTACGTAGCTGTATAGGTCATTTACATTTAATATAAGTAAAAATATGTTAGGGCTTAAGCCAGCAATTTCTTTATTTTCTGTTTTTCACTCTATTCAATTTTCTATTTCATTTTTCCTGCCTTCTTGTGGGTTACTTGAACATCTTTTTTTTTTTTCCTTTTTGTCTTTTTTTACTGACCAGAAACGGAATCACAACCCTCGGTGTTGCGCCCGCACCGGGCTCAGCCAGTGAGTGGGAACCGGTCTCCACATGGGATCCAAACCCTCGGTGGGAGCGCCACCGCACTCCCAAGCAGCGCACTCTCCAGTGCTCCACTGGGCCGGCCCGACTTGAACATCATTAAAGTTTCATTTTGACTTACCTGTACTGTTTAGAAAAGTTTAATTGAGATAATTATAAATGAAAGAAAATCAATGGAGCAAAAAGAAAAAAAACTGCTTGAAAAGATTGATAAAATTAACAAACCTCTAGCAAGGCTGACATAGAAAAAAGGATGGAAGTCACAAATAACCACTATTAAGAATGAAGTGGATTATCACTACCAGCCCATGGACTTTGAAAGGATAATAAGGGAGTGTTGTGAGTAAATCTACATATAAACTTAAAACAACTTAGATGGAATCGATGATTGTCAAAAAGTGCAAACTACCAGGGCCGGCCCGTGGCTCACTTGGGAGAGTGTGGTGCTGGCAACACGAAGTCAAGGGTTAAGATCCCCTTGCTAGTCATCTTTAAAAAAAAAGTTCTAACTACCAAAACTCTCCCAATACTCAATAGATCATTTAAATAGCCTTCTAACTATTAAAGAAATGTAATTCATTGGTGGAAAATAAATCTCCAAGCCCACATGGTTTCAAGGGAGAATTCTACTAAACATTTAAATAATACAAATTCTACACAATCTCTTCCAGAAAATAGAAGTGGAGAGACTAATTTGGTGAAGTAAGTATTACTCTGGTTCCAAAACCAGGCATACATAATTTTCTTTAAAAAAGGGAAACCATAGACCAATGTTTATCATGATCATTAATGCAGATATTCTAAACAAATTCTAAGCAAATCAAGTTCAGCCATATGTAAAATGAATTGCACACTACAAACCGCTAGTACAGGTCTCTTTCTCCATGCTTATCCAACGTAATATTGGAAATTCTACACAAAAAGTAAAGTAATTAAAAGGCATACAGTTTGGAAAAGAACAAATAAAATTGTCCCTATTTGAAGTAAGCAGGATGGTCTGCATAGAAGATCCGAAGGAGTCTACAAAAAAAGAAACGAAAAACCCATAACTAGTAAGTTCAGCAAGGTCATTGGAATACAAGATTAAAATACAAAAAATCAATTTTATTTCTGTATACTAGCAAGGAACACGTGGAAATCAAAATGAAAAAACAATAGCTCAAAAATGAAATATGAGGGTATAAATTTAACAACACATACAGGATTTTATGTGTTAAACTACAAAACACTGATGGAAAACAATCAAAGAAAATCTAAATGAAGTACTGTGTTCATGGATTAGAAGACTCAACATAATAAAGATGTCAGTTCATCACAAATTTATTAGTAGGTTTATTGCAGTTTCTATCCAAATTCCAGCAAGATGTTTTATAAATAGATAAGCTTATTCTGCCATTTACATGGGAAGGCAAAGAGACTAGTATAGCTTAAAACAATTCTGAAATTTAAAAAAGTGTGTGGAATTAGTCTACCCAGTATTAAGCCTTAATATATACCTGCAATAATTAAGACAGTCTGTTATTGACAAATAGATACTGGAACAGAATAGAGATTTCCAGAAATCGATCCCCGCCAATATGCTCAATTGATAGGCTTTCGATTGATTTTAAACAAAGGTACATTCAGTGGAGGAAAAGTAGTCTTCATCAGATGTTGCTAGGGTAACATAGACATTCATAGCCAAAAAGAAAATGAACTTTATCCTAACCTCACACTAAAAGTAACTCAGAGTGAATCCTGGATTTTAATGTAAAATGTAGGGCTGGCCAGTCAGCTCACTCAGTTAGATTGGGTGCTTGGTCATGGGTTCGGCCACCCACATTGGCCAGCCACCAAAAAATAAATAAACGTAAAGTGTGAAGCTATAAAACCTTCACAAGAAAACATGTTAAAACATCTTCAGGATCTGAAGCCACATGAAGAGTTCTTAGACATGACACTGCAAGCTCAATCCAAGAAAGAGAAAATTCAATAATTTGGGCTTCATCAAAATTAGGAATTGTTGCTCTGTGAAAGACCCTGTTAGGAAGATGAAAAGATAAGCTCAGATTGGGAGAAGACATTTGCAAGTCATATATCTGACCAAGGACTCATCTAGAACATATAAAGCACTTTTAATAGTAGAAAAGAAGAGACAATCAAGTTAGAAAACGGGAAAATCATGCACAGAATTTTCACAAGGAAGAATATATGGATGGCAGATAAACACATAAAAAGATGTTCAGCATTATAGCCGTTGGGGAAATGCATATGAAAACCACAATGAGATATAAGCACATACTTTTTAGAACAATTGTAAAAGGAAAAGAATAACAATGACAAGTGCTCATGAGGATGTGGAGTAACCAAATCACTCGTATTGACAGTGGGAATGTGAGATAGCACAGCTACTGTGGAAAACAGTTTGGCAGCTTCTGACTGAACTGTTAAAAACGGAACATGCAACTGCATATGACCCAGCAGTGGTACTCTTGGGCATTCATCCTTGGGAAATGAAAGCGTATGTCCACACAAAAATCAGTACATGAATATTCGTGCCACTGTATCCATCAGCAGCTTACAAAGATGTTCTGGTACTTGTGCAAATTGAAATAACCAGATAGTTTTCTAGTATGTAGGTTGTCTTATCTTTGCTTGGGAAATGCAATCAATACTCATGCACTAACAGTAGGTACCAGGTTTGTGTAAAGATGCACATAGAGTCAGTGTACATCTTAAGATGAAAATGAGTTGCCTGAGTTCTAGAACTATATTATGTCTGTACATGTCAACTTTTAAGAACTCCAATAGGTATGTGGAGAAAAACAAGATCCATCTTTTCGTTTTTATCAAGTGTAGGAGGTCCATATTACAGTTGTAGAACCTTTTATTGTTATTATTTTTGGCAGAATAAAAGTTTATTTCTCTAGAAAGGGAGGGAGTTTGGGGCCGGGCAGGGCAATGTCCTTGAGCTTCTGGTCCAGCGTCTTGAGGCGATCCAGGAAGTGGGTCGGAGGAAAGATGTGCAAGGAGCCAATAATCACCTCCCACTTGCCCTCAGTGTCCTTGATCCCCTCGTAGGACGCCCCAACTCTGACATGGCCATGCTGCAAACGATGTACATGATGAGCCAGGGCCCGGCCCAAGCATCTACACCTGCCTTGTTCTTGTGCCAGTGGCCAAAGCAGACACTGACAGTGGCCTGGGAGATGGGCGTGGGGGCAATGTCAGCTACAAAAGGGCCACAGCTTTCATTCCAGCCAGTCTTCCATGGCATCCTCCATCATGTCCTTGATGACCCGAGTCCACGGGACAGCTGATAAGTGGACTCCATGCACTCCCTCCACTCCAGCTGACTGGAGGCCCCCGAATCCCCAGGGTTGTTAATGGTGCCTCCCAGCTGCTCCGGGTTCTGGATGAGGCTGCTGTGAGCCTGCATACTGGTGTTCTGGATCAGCTTGGCCAGGTTCTTCTTGCTCACACCAGTGGGACGAAGGATATAGAGCAACAGGACCCGGACCTTGTCGTAGGCTGGCGCTGTTAAGTCCAGCAGCACCAGCAAGATCATCTTCATGGTGTCCTTGATCTTCTTGCCCTCCGTGTTGGAGCCCATGGCCAAGGTCCTGCTCCATACTGCACAGTTTCTCCACTGAACCCTTGAAACACTTCATGCAGTCATGCACTAAATTCGGGTATGTAGCATACTTGTTCAGCTCCTTCTGGTGCTGCAGCATCTCTTTCAGGATGGGGGACAGGTCTTTTATGTTGGCATTGTCAGTGGACAGCCTCTTGCCCTCACAGAATGTCTTCGGATGGTCTGTGACCCTCTTGGTCATATCCACAATGTGCAGGTGCCATAGCTTCACTCACAGATCATGGTTCTCATCCAGCAGCACTGCCTTCTCCCACACCATGCTCAGCCTGGTGATCATAGCTGTACGTGTCCTTCCTAATGTCCAGCAGATCATAGGCCACGGGCTGGAATGTCAGTTCATGCAGCAGTGGTGACATGGGGTCAGCTGCCCAGTCCGTGATCAACAGCTGCAAGTGGATTTTCTCAGGGCCATTGCCCAGACTGGGAGTGTCTGCACTGAAGGCGTTCAGCTTGGCCAGGACAGCATGAGCCACCTGGGCCATGGGCTTCAGGCCCTTGCAGTAGTGGATGACAGAGTACTTCTGCAGCCTGGTGCAAAGTGTGGCAGTCTGTTGGACCAGCACCTCAAGCTGCTGTGCCCGCTCCCATGCCCAAAGAGTAGAGGTTATAGGTGCTGTTTGGGCATCCAGGGGAGAACACCTTGGCCTCATAGGGGACTAAGGCCAGGTGGATCTCCTTCAACATCTTCACTGCCTTTGCCAGATGACAGCAGCCCAGCTTACTAAATGGTGTTTCTGGGCAGGTGTCAGTGAAGACGACATGTGCCACTTTTGTAGGTGAAGATCGGGGTCCCACAGAAGGCTGTGATCAGGCCCTGAACAGACTTCTCTGTGGGGCTCAGCAAATAAATGGCCTCGAAACAGGAGATGGCGTTCTGGCTGTTTGTTGATACCTTCAACAACGGTGATGCCCTTGGCTGGGATGTCTGACATTTTGCAGCAGGATAACTGGATGCTCATGCTCAGATGATATAAGATAAGCACCTTCCATTCTTTGTCCTTTTTGATGCTCTGACTGACTCCACTCAGAATTCCCGCCCCAGCGCCACCCCGAGGGCACCATCTTCCCCCTGTTGTAGAACCTTAGATATAAATTGTTGCCTTCGGTTAATGAAAATTCCAGGTACTTGGTTATTTTATGTCTTATATCAGATATGCAGTTGTCATTGTACTGATGAACAGTAATGTTGTTTTAAATACAAATGACTACACTCTCTTTTCTTTATCTTTAGCTTACTTGTCACTTTGTTGCTCGTGATATATGATAAGCCCCTTCCATTCCTTGTCCTTTTTGACGCTCTGAATGACTCCACTCAGAATTCCCACCCCAGCACCACCCCGAGGGCACCATCTTCCCCCTGTTGTAGAACCTTAGATATAAATTGTTGCTTTCGGTTAATGAAAATTCCAGGTACTTGGTTATTTTATGTCTTATACCAGATATACATTTGTCATTGTACTGATGAACAGTAATGTTGTTTTAAATACAAATAACCACACTCTCTTTTCTTTATCTTTAGCTTACTTGTCACTTTGTTGCTCCAGCACTAGAGAGTATAGGTTGATACACGATACTCTCAACCAGTGCAGGCTTGATGCAAGCCGTGATCTACAGTTGTCATGGCAGTTTGGGAATACAAAGCTGGTTCACAATGAGGACCTGGAAGAAAATGTTATTACTATGAGGTAAGTTATTATGACTTAGACAAGTTTGAGATTTTATTTTTTTTACTTTTTTTTTCCTTTTTGTCTTTTTTCATGTCCGGCAACGGATCGCAACCCTCAGTGTCGCTTATGCTAATTTATTTCTACCATGTGAGATTTAGTAAGTATTACTGAGAAGATAAGTACAGATCATTATTTTGCTATCTTCTCTTAGCCATTGGTAATATTGAAAAGGTAAGTTTGAGGTCTGATTACTTAGTAAGTTTTACACGTTAATGTAGTTAGATTTCAGACATCTCCTTCTAATTTTCTAATCTTCATCAATTTTCCAGAAGCATGGATCAGCATATTTTTATTAAGCAGCCGTTTTCAAGATACCATGAACCTCCTGTGTAATACAAAAGAGCAGTTAAGATAATCAGAAAGTAATTTGTTATCTCTTGACACAACCCATTGGAAACTGAGTTGATGTTTTGATTTGTGGGGGATTGAATTGGGCTGTTTCCAACTATTCCACTAGAGCCAGTCTTGCTGAGCTGATGCCATTGTTTCTGATGCTCAGTTGTTTAAAGTGTCCCTTCAGCGTTTGGGGAAGGCACAACACATGATTGTTATTTTGATAAGAATGAATAAGATCATATGCAAAGTTGTCATTGTAAACATTTTGTATTTATAAGTATTGGTGTTGTGTGAGCATAGTTTATTTTAGCATTTTAATTTTGTGAACACACCTCCTTCCCATATTGCACTCTTTAACTTCAAACCTAACTATGGCTTGGTAGATTCATTTTGGAATGTTTTGGTTTCTTTTTTGTTGTTTGAGAATCCCATTCTTCTGGACTCAAACATGCTGCCCCACTTGACGTCACTTTGGAGATTTGGAATTGGTGGGAACGACAGAATAAGTTGTGGTATATTCTTTTCCCTCTAAAAACCACAGCTTTGAGTGAGGGTAGAATGGACTGCATATGTCCTGCCGCTTCCAGATACAAAGAACAGTTTGACCAAAAAATGAATTCCTGGTATTCTTTCTTGCTTCTGGTTCTTTTACACATTTAAAATTATGTCCTTTCAACCAGTTATTTCTCCCTGTTAGTGTTACAGAAAAGTTAGAACAACTACTCAATGATACAGGACATGTGAGAACATTCTAAATGACCAACAAGTATAGGATTTATTGTTTTCTTTGGTATTTGCCCAATTAGACAAAAACTCATTTGTTTCCCATAGTACTTTATACTCATTACTTCCAGATACAAAGAATATTTTGACCAAAAAATGAATTCCTGGTATTCTTTCTTGCTTCTGGTTCTTTTACACATTTAAAATTATGTCCTTTCAACCAGTTATTTCTCCCTGTTAGTGTTACAGAAAAGTTAGAACAACTACTCAATGATACATGACATGTGAGAACATTCTAAATGACCAACAAGTATAGGATTTATTGTTTTCTTTGGTATTTGCCCAATTAGACAAAAACTCATTTGTTTCCCATAGTACTTTATTCTCATTTTTGTAAGACTTACCACAATATATTGGTTTGTGTCTTGTGCCCCTAACATATTTGAGTTTTATTTTTTTGTGTGTCCATACTGTAAAAGTCAGTCTGGCAATAAATTGGGTGCTTAAATGTCAAATTAAGTTAAACTTTTGTGTCATTTTTTAAAAATCAGTAATGCTAAGAAGTACCCTTAAGTAATCTTAAGGCACAGACAGAAATGAAGAATAAAAATAAAGAAAATGGTTAGCAGAAGAGAATAATAAAATGGGGATATGAAGAGAGAAAGTATTTTTTTCCTTTAAATTTTTATTTTGTCAATATACAATGTGGTTGATTATTATGGCCCATCACCAAAACCACCCTCCGTCCTCCCTCTCCCACCTCCCACCCAACAATGTCCTTTCTGTTTGCTTGTTGTAACAACTTCAAAAAATTGTAGTTGTTATATCTTCTTCCCTCCCCCCCATTTTTTTTGTGTGTGTGAGTGAGTGAACTAATTTATTTATTTTTAGCTCCCACCAATAAGTGAGAACATGTGGTATTTATTTTTCTTGGCCTGACTCATTTCACTTAATATTATTCTCTCAAGGTCCATCCATGTTGTTGCAAATGACAGTATTTCATTCGTTTTTATAGCTGAGTAGTATTCCATTGTGTAGATATACCACATTTTCCGTATCCACTCATCCGATGATGGACATTTGGGCTGATTCCAGCTCTTGGCTATTGTGAAGAGTGCTGCAATGAACATTGGGAAACAAGTATACCTTCGACTTGATGATTTCCATTCCTTTGGATATATTCCCAGCAGTAGGATAGCTGGGTCATATGGTAGACCTATCTTCAACTGTTTGAGGAACCTCCATACCATTTTACATAGGGGTGGCAACATTTTGCATTCC
>NW_007736039.1:43805-62566 GCF_000696425.1 Galeopterus variegatus
ATTGGGTTGCTTGTTTTTTTCTTGTAAAGTTGTTTGTGTTCCTTGTAGATTCTGGATATTAATCCTTTGTTCGATTTATATTTTGCAAATATTTTCTCCCACTCTGTTGGTTGTCTTTTAGCTCTTTTAATTGTTTATTTTGCTGTGCAGAAGCTTTTTAGTTTGATATAATCCCATTTGTTTATTTTTCCTTTGGTTGCCCGTGATTTTGGGGTCGTATTCATGAAGTCTGTGTCCAGGCCTATTTGCTGAAGTGTTTCTCCTATGTTTTCTTTAAAGAAGGTATGGGTCTAGTTTCATTTTCCTGCATATGGATATCCAGTTATCCCAGCACCATTTGGGGAAGAGGCAGTCCCGACCCCAGTGAATAGGCTTGGTGCCTTTGTCAAAGAACAGGTGGCAGTAAGTGTGTGGGTTGATTTCTGGATTCTATTTTCTGTTCAATTGATCAGTGTGTCTGTTTTTATGCCAGTGCCATGCTGTTTTGGTTATTATAGCTTTGTAGTATAGTTTAAAGTCAGGTAGTGTTATGCCTCCAGCTTTATTTTTTTTGCTAAGCATTGCTTTGGCTATGCGTGGTCTTTTGTTATTCCATACAAATGTCTGAAGAGTTCTTTCCAATTCTGAGATAAATGTCATTGGAATTTTGAAGGGGATTGCATTGAATTTGTATATCACTGGGTAGTATGGCCATTTTCACTATGCTGATTCTTCCAATCCAAGAGCATGGTATATCTTTCCATCTTCTTGTATCCTCTCTAATTTCTCTCAGAAGTGGTTTGTAATTCTCAATATAGAGATTTTTCACATCCTTGATTAGCTCAATTCCTAGGTATTTTATTTTTTTGGTGGCTATTGTGAATGGGCAGGCTTTCTTGATTTCTCCTTCTACTTGTTCACTATTGGTGAAAAGAAATGCTACTGATTTTTGTGTGTTGATTTTGTATCCTGCTACTGTGCTGAACTCATTTATCACCTCCATCTTCCTGATACCAAAACCCGGTAAAGATATAACCAAGAAAGAAAACTACAGGACGATATCCTTGATGAATATAGATGCTAAAATCCTCAATAAAATATTAGCAAACAGAATATAACAACACATATGTAAAATAATTCACCACGATCAAGTGGGATTCATCCCAGGGATGCAAGGTTGGTTCAACATAGGCAAATCAATAAATGTGATACACCATATTAATAAAATCAAACACAAGGACCATATAATCATCTTTTGATGATTATAATGATGCCGAAAAAGCATTTGATAAAATTCAACACTCATTCATGACAAAGACCCTCTATAAGTTAGGTATAGACGGAAAGTATCTCAACATAATTAAAGCCATGTATGATTAACCCACTGCCAATATCATCCTGAATGGGGAAAAGCTGAAAGCCTTTCCTTTAAGAACAGGAACCAGACAAGGATGCCCACTCTCACCACTCCTATTCAACATATTGTTGGAAGTACTAGCCAGAGCAATCAGAGAAGAGAAGGAAATAAAGGGCATCCAGATTGGAAAAGATAAATTCAAACTGTCCCTGTTTGCAGATGACATGATCCTATATATGGAACAGCCTAAAGCATCTACAAGAGAGAACGTATTGATAACGCTGATGCCTCTGGTTTTTATTTTCATCACTCCCCTTAGAGGAAGTCAGTTTATAAATCTGCAGTATCAGGAAAAGCAGGTGGCTCCATAAAGATACCAGTCTCCACTTCTTATCTAATTCTTGTCTACTTCTTAAGTGTAAAATCAGCAAAAACAAATAATCTAAACATCTGTGTATTTGATCATTCCTTAAACATTTGAGTGCCTACTGTGTCAGATATTACATTTGTTACTCTCAGGAAAAAATGAATCAAGTTTTCTCCTCAGCCATAAAAGGTTCACATTCTATTAGAGAAGACACATAGCTAAATATAATATAATGTTATAATAAAGATACAGGTGTACAGATGAGGGATTGATTATTCTTCTTGAGAGATGTTTCAAGGAGTTAAGAAACTTGAGCTGGTCTTAAGGGGAATTAAATTTAGTTTCTCTCTTACCCATTAAGTCTATTGCCCTATGTGTATCAGTTTGGCCGTTTTGGGTTTTGTTTTAAGATAACTTTTAAACATTTCAAATTTGTGTGAAAGATTATCATTTTAAACACTGTGAGTACCCAGTCAATGCTGTGATTGAATTTGTACTTAATGTCTCAATTTATATTCCACCGCAGATGTGTAGTCTGAACTCTCCATGGTTAATTTCATCCACTTTATCAATGATTGCTTCCAAGGGTGCATTGAACTAAAACAGTTTGCTTGAACTAAAACAGTTTGGAACAGTGACTCACGGAGGAAACAATGGCTTGGGGTCTCTGGGAAAGAGAGACCAATCTGATGTGAACAAGGAAGCGTGTTTTCCGGCTACTGGTAGCAGCATTCCTGGGATAATAATGAGATTAGTGTTAGGGTGACTCTAACGCTAAGGACGGCAGAGCAAAGAGATGAGAAAAACGTGGATCCCCTGAGTCACGGAATCAATCAATCCTGATAAATGTTGCCTGGTTTCTGAACTTCCTGTTATGAGAAGTTAACTTATTTTTAAGCTAGTTTGAATGGGTTTCTGTACTTGAAGTCATGGTATTCCAACTGGAACTGAATTTGGTCCTGGTAAAGGGATACTTAACACCTAAGAGATTCTGAAATTAAGGATTGAATTCAGGTGAAGAGGGCAGTAAGGACGCCCACTATTCCCAGATTGGAGGTTGGTGATACTTTCTACCTTGGGCAAAAGACAGAGTATTTCATGAGCATGTAGATTTGAGGGAAATTGTCCAAAAAACCCCAAGATATTAGAGTGCCTTGACCATTTCCTGCTTAGACCCAAGAAAGATCATTTGTTAAAAACCATAGAAAATGCAGATTTGAGTAAAAAAAAAATGAGGCTTTTTCTGTTTGTGGCCTACCTTCACACAGTTCAGCTTTGTAAGATTAGCTTGAAGTAGAGAATTCCTCTTTTACATAGTGTGAATATGGATTTATAAGGAACGAGATTTAATAGGAGATAGGTATGTGGCAAAGCACTAATCTGTTGCCTTAAATCTTCCCCAGGTACCTCCTTTTAAATATTTTCTGCCTGGTCAATTGAACTATTATACAATAAATACATATTTTAAATGCCACCTGGGAGGAAGAAACGGATAGTTTCAAATTGAAACCCAGTAATTAAAGGCCGTTGTAGATTCTGGGACTTGTGTGATGGGAAGATCTCAGAGGCTTGTTGCCAGGAGATAGAAATTCTTAGTCTCAGCCATTGTCTAAACAAGATCTCTTGCTATGGTTACTCGCCTTTTGAATTTTGAGAGTAAGGAATCCCAGCTACTTCTTTTTGCATAGATACACTTTGTGCTAAGGACCAGTTAACAGTGACCATTTGTTGCGTCATTCTTCTCTTTTCTGAATTTAATTGTGGTCATCCTGTTTTTTTCCACACTAGAGTATTTTGGGTGTAGATAATTTAACTGTTTTAACCATATGTTGCCTAAATGGATGTTGATCATAAGGATCTATCTCGAAATCTGTTAGAAATGAAGGCACATCACTCACATCATGGACTTGGAGTTTGATGTAGTAATTACATCAGACTTTGTGTTCTTCCCTTCTTGGGAGGTGGGATTGAAAGTGTTTTGTGTGGGCATGAGCATTTTTTAAATGTTTAATGTATTAGAAGAAGGGTGTATATAAAGTGTAGCCAAATGAGTAAACCATAATAGACTGCAGTTTTTCCTAACAGTTCTAGATCATCTGACATAATTAGTTTAAACCATTCTTTGCTCCATTCCCCTTGCTTTATTGGTTTCCTGATGCACAAGCCTAGTCAATATAGTTCCATAGAAGACAACATGAGACTTACTTGGAAATCCTGGAAAGTGAAGTCTCTGTCTCTCCTAGTGACTATGAGCAAGGAAGCCAGAAAGCCTAGTTGCAGCCCTCTTATGGCTATGAGGGAAGCCAAACATGTATAAAGATAAAACTTTAGACAGTAGAGTGGAGAGTCAGGAATAAAAATGTGTTACTATTATCGTTGAAGGACTGAGTAAGTTTCGAATCTGCCTGTGGTAAGCAGCATAATGCTCCCCCAAAGATACCCACGTCCTAATCCCCAGAATCTATGAATGTTACTTTACATGGTAAAAAGAGCTTGCAGATATGACTGAGATCACAGACCTTGAGATGGGCGATTATTCCGGGTATCTGTGTAGACCCTGTTCAACCACATAAGCTTTTATAAATAGAAGAGGGAGGAAGAAGAGTGGATCATAGAGAGGAGATGAAAGAAAGAGATTTGAGAGGAACTCAATCTGCCTTTGCAGATGGAAGAAGGGGATTATGAGTGAAGGGATGTGGGTAACTTCCAGAAGCTGAGAGGACCCTCAGCTAACAGCCAGCAAGGAAATGGGGACCTCAGTCTTACAACTGGTAATAGTTAAATTCTGCAAAACAAGGAAAGGGATCCTCCCCTAAGACCTCAAAAGGGAACACAGTCCAGATGATGCCTTGATTTTAGCCCCATGAGACACATGTTGGACTTAATACCTGCATGACTGTGAGATAAGTATACACTTTTTAATCCACTGAGTTCGTGGTCATTTTTTACAGCCGCAATAGAAAACTAATACACTGCCTCATTTCTGGACTTGTGTGAGTTTGTTGAATCCCAATTTCTATTAGTTGTCTATTTTTCATTTCTTATATTGCACTTTTGGCCAGCTAGTCAGTGAGTGCTTACCACTAGCAATCTGCTGCGTTTGAAAACTATTAAGTTTCCTTTCAAGCTCTCCAAAGAATTAGCCTCATTTTCTTTAACTATGTTCTAAAAAACATACTTACTTGAATACTTTCATTCTTTCCTTAATCACCCGCAGTAGCTAAATACCTTGTGTGTACCTTTGTTTCCAGTTAAACTTGGAGATGGGATCCTTCCATGCTTCTCAGTGTTTTATTTACTCAACAACAAATTATTGATTACCTACTCTATGCAGGTTATCTTGCAATCTATTCTGGAAGATGTAATTAACTATGGCATAAGCATTTCATCTGAGGCACTTACACCTTTACTCTGTTGTAGTTGGTTTCAGTAGGGAGACAGCATAGGAGTGCAGAGTTAATTAAAATTTCAGGTTATTCAGAGAGAGATACAAGATTCGAATTCTGTTTCTACCGCTCATTAATTGTGCTATGTTAACTTCTATAACTTTTCTATCCATACAAGTTTTCATATCTAAGTCTTTTACATTTATTTACTTAATATTTAATAAAATAGTAGTTTGAAAAATAGCCTTCTTCTATGTGAGGACACAATGAGTGTGCTATGAGGAACAGGCACTCAAGAGACGATGCCTTGATTTTGGACTTCCAGCCACCAAAACAGTGAGAGATAGGTTTCTGTTGTTGGTAAGCTAAAAAAAAAATAATAACAATAATAATGATGAACAAAATGACAAACCCACAAATAAGGATAAAACTACAGATGTTAGGCAGGCCCGTGGCTCACTCGGAGGAGTGTGGTGCTGATAACACCAAGGCCATGGGTTCGGATCCTATATAGGGATGGCCGGTTCGCTCACTGGCTGAGCGTGGTGCTGACAACACCACGCCAAGGGTTGAGATCCCCTTACCGGTCATCTTTAAAAAAAAAAAAAAAAAAACTACAGATTTTAACATTTGGTTGCTGGGTTCATTTTGAGCTTTCTGTTCCAGAGCTTAAACAATGTGTAAGGTTCAAGGTCGGACAGATTTTGACACATATTCTTCATTATGTTTTACATCAAAAGATGGGAAAACATTTCTCAAAAAATATTATTAACTCTTATGTTTTTAAAAATATTCAAGATAATATGAATATCCTTTTAACATGGATTGTGATGCTTATTAGTGTCTCTTGGTAATAGAGCACCTTGCATGTGCTAGATCTTTATATTATCTCATTATATGTTGTTATACACACAAAAGGCTATTCAAGTTCATTTTACATATTGCCTCTGAAATGGAAATCTTGAGACTAAGAGCTTCTCGCTTTTAACATTGTGACATAGGTCCTGGTGTCCAATGAATGTTGGAAAGCCAATCTTTTACACAATTTTTAGAGCCAGAAATAGTTCTGAAAGCTAATTTTTTATTGGTCATTTTTATTATCTAAATCGTATTTAGGCCTGAGGTTTTTATCAGTATTATTACCAATACAAAACTCAAGGGAATATTTTCTACTTTAATCTACAGTGGTTTTTGTAGCCCTGAGTCATACATTTATTAAGTTGTATGTTTTTTCATTCTATGGAATCCCTTTGGATGATAGAGTGTTTAGCCAGCAAAGTAACTAGGTATAAAACAAAGAATGTGGCCCAAAATGTCAGTGGTGCCACCGTTGAAAAACCCTGCTGTCTAGGACTTAATGTTATACATGTTAATTTGTCACAATGCATTCTCAAAAAATGTTATGTTTATGTGCAGTGTAAGAACCTTACGACAGCAGTATACTTCGATGCCTTCCCTCTTTCCTGTCTTTGTGCTATTGTTGTTAGTGTTCCTAAATGGGAATTCCTTGTAGGCATTGCTCAGAAAGTTAATGTTTTTCTGAATCCCAATAAAAATCAATTGAGATATCAGAAAAAGGGAGGAAAACATTATAATTCTCCTGTGAGAATTAAACCTTAACAGTCAACATAAAGCTCTTAGTGGTTCACAGAATCTACTGACTGTCAAGTTGAAAGCAAGAGCAGGAAATACGGACATGTGGATTTAAAAGATAAGATTGACATTTCCGGGAACTAGGAGAAAATTGGTCGTGATCTGATCCGTCAGTTTGGCTTGTAGCTGTTGCCATGTGTTTTGTGATCCTGACTACTGTTAATGATGTCATTCTTGCAAAAAAGTAAATATTAATATGCTTATGTTCACAGTATACCTTATACAAATTCTGTGAGTTGTGTTCTAAGAAATAAATGTTAGAAGCATGTGGTTTTCAAGAACAGTTTCCTTTTGTGGTATAGATATTCCTTTGCTAGATTCTGTAGGTTCCCCATTGTGGATAATCATTTGCAATCACATTTCTGTCCTAGTGTCTGAACCTCTCTGTTGTACTACCTGGTGTGGCACTCGCTGCTGCCGCTACTACTCCTGAGCAAACCATGTAGAACACGCTATCTAATCTGCCCGTTTGGGGGGAGGGGTATATGTTTTGTATGTTGAAATGGGTCTTGTTATGGAAGTAATAGAATCAGAAGTATCTATACTTCAGACTACAATCTTTTCTGAGGATGATTCATAATTTTCTTACTACTAAGATAGGAGTCTGTAACCAAACATTAGCTTGTTCTTTTCAGCTGTTATCTAGATCTCTGAAGAATGGAGAATATCCTGATAATTGACCGTGTATGTAAGTATTTGGATCAATGTAGATATAGAGATAGAGATATAATTTAATTTATAAAATTGGTGTTCTTCCCTCCATAACACAATTAGCCAGAAATTGAGCTCTGAAACGTGACAGACAAGAGTTGGCACGTGTAATTCATTCCAATTATGTCACCTTGCTACTTGGCAGAGTTTAACTTTCTGAACTCATTTTTTTTTTTTAATTTTTAAAATGCGTGTAACAAGTACAATAATAATAATAATAACTTCTTGTGGGAAATGAGAAGGAATGGACAAAATGCATGTAAAACTTTAGATTTTGTACTGGATACATTAGCAGCATTCAAGAAATGTTAGCTGTTACTATCACTGGCCTGTGCAACATGTGGTTCATAAATAGCTGTTACTATCACTGGCCTTTGAAACATGTGGTTCATAAATCCTGAATAAGTAATCTTGAAATCATTCCTCAGCCTAACTTATCATCATTGGGTAGTGACACCCCTGAATATAGAATATCATCAACATGTTTTTACTCTCTAAATATGGTAATCTGAAATATTTATCTTCTTGAATATTGTGTTGGTATTGTTATTTAAATATACCTATTATTTGTTTTGCTTTAGATCAGAGATGCGTGAGAGTGGAAGATGTGGCAGAGAACTTGAAGAGCATTTCTGCTTTTTAGCACTTCCTCACAGTGATGTGGCAGAGATATATCAGAATGGGATAAGCACCAAAGCATCTTCATTGAAGATATTAGGAAATCCTCTTCTCGGAATTTATATATTTAGACATGTTGACATTGCTTGAATTATGCTCATCACTGTTGAAATACCACTGTAAAAAGTATTGTCATTTTTGAGGTAGGTAGCGTACAACAATTACTAAATATATGTACTGTTCGCTTTTAATTGACCTAAATATATGTTTCTCTCAATGTAAATTAGTATTTTAAAATCACATTGCAGAAAATAAATAGTAATAACAATATTTATTATTTTTGTCATCATTATCATTCAAAATTGTCCCCTATTTCTGACTCATGGTTGGGAGAACAGAACTTCAGGTAAGCAAAGGCAGCTTTCATCATCTTTGTCTTCCCAGTGTATATCTTTTTCTGTCTTGATTGACCCTCTTCTCTTTGTCTTTTTTGTTCATGCCATAATGAATACCATAGTGTTTTAAGTGTCTTTCTCAGAAAACTTGTATCATAATAACAGTGGTTTAAGTTAAATTTATGAAACTCTTACAGTTTATTTTAGTTAAAAGTATTATACCAATGTTAATTTCTTAATTTTGATAACTGTTCCACATTTATGTAGGATGTTAACTTTAGGAAAAGCTGGATACAGGGTATACGAGACCTCGGAACTATTTTTTTGTAGGTGTGTATCAAAGCATTGTTTACTATAGAAGAAAATAGCCCTTATGTAAATGTCCAACAATAGGGCATAGTGAAGTTATCATATATCCTTTCTCTGGAATATGATGCATCTGTTGCAGTTAGCTTTACAGAGAGTTTTTACAGACATGGGAAAACGTTTATGCGATCATGTTAAATTTTTCAAAAAATTAAGTTAAAAACTATTGTATAAAGAGCTGGCTATTTTAGGTAAAAGTATTATACCAATGTTAATTTCTTAATTTTGATAACTGTGCTATGTTTATGTAGGATGTTAACTTTAGGAAAAGCTGGATACAGGGTATACGAGACCTCAGAACTATTTTTTTTGTAGGTGTGTATAAAAGCATGGTTTACTATAGAAGAAAATAGCTATTATGTAAATGTCCAACAATAGGGCATAGTGAAGTTATCGTATATCCTCTCTCTGGAATATGACGCATCTATTACAGTTAGGTTTACAGAGAGTTTTTAAAGACATGGGAAAATGTTTATGCAATCAGGTTAAGTTTTTCAAAAAATTAAGTTAAAAACTATCATATAAAGAGCTGGCCTTTTAACTCACTTGGTTAGAGCATGCTGCTGATGACATCAAGGTCCGGGATTTGATCCTTGTACCAGCCAGCAGAAATAGCAACATATATTATATGGGATATCGTCAAAATGATTAAGGAACAACTAGAAAGAAATGCTCTCAGTGGTTATCAGTGATAATCTTTGAATCATGACACTATGGAGTGTTTTCTGTTCTTTCTACTTTTTCAAATTAGCATTTTGAAATATCCCATAGTAAGTGTGTATTTCTTTGAAATATTTTTATTATGATAAAATGCACATGACAAAATCTACTATCTTACCAGTGTTTAAGTGTACAGTTCATTGGATTAAGTACATTTCTATTTCATCTTGCAAACTGAAACTCTATATGCACTAAACAATAACCACCCATCTCTCCAGCCCCTGGCAGCCACCATCCTACTTCCTGTTTCTATGATTTTGACTACTGTAAGTACCTCATATAAGTGGAATCATACAGTATTTGTCTTTTTGTAACTTGCTTATTTCACTTAGCATAATTTGGTCTTCATCCATGTTGTAGAATATGTTAGAATTT
Organism: Galeopterus variegatus; assembly: GCF_000696425.1. NCBI lineage: Eukaryota > Metazoa > Chordata > Mammalia > Dermoptera > Cynocephalidae > Galeopterus > Galeopterus variegatus. The sequence goes on from NW_007736039.1 coordinate 53,733, forward strand.
CCTCCTTGAGGCTGAATATTATTCCATTGAACGTGCATACCATATTTTGCTTATCCATTTATCGGTCAGTGAATACTAGGGTGGCTTCTATGCTTTGACCATTGTAAATAATGCTGCTTTGAATATGCGTATACCAAGACTACCATATACCTCTGGGAGACCCTGCATTTAATTCTTTTTAATATACCCAGCAGAGGAATTGCTGGATCATATGGTAGTTCTCTTTTAAAACTTTTGAGGAACTGCCATGTATGTTTTTCCCCAATGCCATACCATTTTACATTTCCACCAAGTGTGCGCAGAGGTTTTAATTTCTCCACATCCTTACCAACGCTTGTTTTTATTGTTTTTTAATGCTGGCCTCTCAGAATCAGTTAGAGAGTACTCCCCCCCTCTTATTTTTTTGGGAAAAAAATTGAGAAGAATTACTGTTCTTTAAATGATTGGTAGAATTCCCCAGTGAAGATACTAGTTCAAGGGCTTTTCTTCGTCAGGAGATTTTCATTTTAGTTAAAAGTATTATACCAATGTTAATTTCTTAATTTTGATAACTGTGCCATGTTTATGTAGGATGTTAACTTTAGGAAAAGCTGGATACAGAGTATCTGAGACCTCGGAACTATTTTTTTGTAGGTGTGTATCAAAGCATGGTTTACTATAGAAGAAAATAGCTATTATGTAAATGTCCAACAATAGGGCATAGTAAAGTTATCGAATATCCTCTCTCTGGAATATGGTGCATCTGTTACAGTTAGGTTGACAGAGAGTTTTTAAAGACATGGGAAAATATTTATGCAATCATGTTAAGTTTTTCAAAAAATTAAGTTAAAAACTATTATATAAAGAGCTGGCCATTTAACTCGCTTGGATAGAGCATGCTGCTGATAACATGAAGGTCTAGGATTTGATCCTTGTACTAGCCAGCAAAAATAGCAACATTTATTATATGGGATATCGTCAAAATGATTAAGGAACAACTAGAAAGAAATGCTCTCACTGGTTATCAGTGATAATCTTTGAATCATGACACTATGGAGTGTTTTCTGTTCCTTCTCGTTTTTCAAATTAGCATTTTCGAAATATCCCATAGTAAGTGTGTATTCCTTTGAAGTATTTTTATTATGATAAAATGCACATGACAAAATCTAGTATGTTACCAGTGTTTAAGTGTACAGTTCATTTGATTGAGTACATTTATATTGTTGTGTAGTCATCAACACCATCCATCTCTCGAACTCTTTTCATCTTGTAAACTGAAACTCTATATGCATTAAACAATAACCACCCTTCTCTACAGCCCCTGGCAGCCACCATCCTACTTCCTGTCTCTATGATTTTGACTACTGTAAGTACCTCATATAAGTGGAATCATACAGTATTTGTCTTTTTGTAACTTGCTTATTACACTTTGCATAATTCGGTATTCATCCATGTTGTAGAATATGTTAGAATTTTCTCCTTGAGGCTGAATATTATTCCATTGAACGTGCATACCATATTTTGCTTATCCATTTATCTGTCATTGGATACTAGGGTGGCTTCTATGCTTTGACCATTGTAAATAATACTGCTTTGAATATGGGTATACCAAGACTAGCATATATCTCTGGGATACCCTGCATATAATTCTTTTTGATATACCCAGGAGAGGAATTGCTGGATAATATGGTAGTTCTATTTTAAAACTTTTAAGGAAGTGCCATATATGTTTTTCCACAGTGCCATACCATTTTACATTCCCACCAAGTGTGCACAGGGGTTTTAATTACACCACATCCTTACCAACGCTTGTTTTTATTGTTTTTTTTTTTTTTTTTCCTTTTTCTCTTTTTTCGTGACCGGTAATGGGATCGCAAACCTCCGTGTCGCGCCCGCACCGTGCTCAACCAGTGAGCGGACCGGTCTCTGTATGGGATCTGAAACCTCGGCGGGAGCACAGCCGCGCTCCCAAGCGCCGCACCCTACCAAGTGCGCCACTGGGTGGGCCCTGTTTTTATTGTTTTTTAATGCTGGCCTCTCAGAATCAGTTAGAGAGTCCTCCCCCCACTCTTATTTTTTTGGGAAAAAATTTGGGAAGAATTACTGTTCTTTAAATGATTGGTAGAATTCCCCAGTGAAGATACTAGTCCAATGGCTTTTCTTCATCAGGAGATTTTTGATTAGTGACTCAGTATCCTTACTAGTTATAGGTCTATTCACATTTACTATTTCTTCGTGGTTCAGTCTTGGCAGGTTTTGTGTTTCTAGGAATTTCTCCATTTCATGTAGGTATCCAAGTTTTTGGTATACAGTTGCTCCTAGTACTCTCTTGCAAATCTTTTGATTTCTGTAGAATCAGTGGTAAAATACTCACTTTCATTTCTTTTTTGAGTAATTTGAATCTTCAGTCATTTTCTTAGTCCATTAGCTAAAGGTTTGTCAATTTTGTTGGTCTTTTTGAAGAACCAACTTTTTGGTTTTGTTGATTTTTTTTCTATTTTTCCATTTTCTATTTTGTTTTTCTCTGATCTGACTTTTATTATTTCCTTCCTTCTGCTAACTTTGGGTTAAACTTTATTTTTCTAGTTTCTTGATTTGTAAAGTTAAGGTTGTTGATTTGAGATCTTCATTGTTTTTAATGTAAGCATTTGTGGATACAAATTTCACCAATAGCACTGCTTTTACTGTGCCCCATAAGCTTTGGCAATTTTTTATTCATCTCTAAGTATTTTTAAAATTTCCCTTGTGAGTTTTTCTTTTATCAATTGATTGCTTAAGAATATACTGTTTAATTTCCAAAGATTTGTGAATTTTCCAGTTTTCCTTCTGTTAGTGATCTCTGTCTTCATCCCATTGTGGTCAGAGAATATAATTTATATGTTATCTAACTTTTTAAATCTATTGAGACTCAATTGGTGGCCAAACCATCTATTCTGGAAAATGTCCTCTGTGCACTTGAGAAGAATGTGTATGCTGTTGTTTGGTAGAGTGTTGTGTATATGTCTGTTTGATCTAGTTGGTTTATTGTGTTGTTCAAGTCTTCTCTTTCCTTACTGATCTTCTATCTGGTTGTTCTATCCATTATTGAGAATGGGGTAATTGAAATCTCTAATTGTTATTGTAGAACTATTTCTCCCTTCAATTCTATCAATTTTTTGCTTTATATATCTTGATTGTCTGTTATGAGGTGTGTAAAGGTTTATAATTGTTATATCTTCTTGCATGTTGAACCTTTTATTAATGCATAGTGTCTTTCTTTGTTCTTGTTACCGTTTTTGATTTAAATGTCTTTCTTTGTTCTTGTTACCCTTTTTGATTTAAAGTCTGTTTTATCTGTGACTACTATAGCCACCCTTGCTCTCTTTCACTTACTATTTTACATCCTTTCACTTTCAGCATATTTGTGTCTTTGGATCAAAAGCGAGTCTCTTAACATGTTTTATTACTCATTCTGCCAGTCTCTGTCTTTTGATTGGAGAGTTTAATCTATATCCATTTAAAGTAATTACTATTATGGAAGGAATTCTATCTTTTTGCTACTTGTTTTCAATATACTTTATAGCATTGTTTCCAGTAATGCTTCTTCTTTTGTATTTAATTTTTTTGTAGTGAAGGATTTAAATTCCCTTCTCATTTCCTTTTGTTTATATTCTTCAGCTATTTTCCTTGTGGGTACCATGGGGATTACATTTAACATCCTAAAGTTGTAACAGTCAAATTTGAGTTTATACTGTCTTAAGTTCAACAACATATAAAACCCTACTCCTTTAACAGTTCTGCCCCCACTTTTAGTTGTTGATGTCACAAAATTACAAATTTACACATTGTGTCCAAATACAAATACTAATGAATTTTTTAATGTGTCAGTCTCTTAAATCACATAGAAAACAAAATATAAAGTTACAAACCAAAATTACAATATTAACTTTTAGACTAATAATTTTTTAATGTATCGGTCTCCTATATCATGTAGAAATAAGTAGAGTTGCACAGCATTGTTACAATAATACAAGCTTCTATAACTGCACGTATATTTACCTTTACTGAGATTTTAATCTCCTCATAGAATTTCGAGTTACTGTCTAGTGTCCTTTCATTGCAACTGCCGTACTCTCTGTGGCAGGGCAGTATAGTGGTAACAAACCTTCATACAGGACACGTGTAGTGATAACAAACTCTCCAAGCTTTTGTTTATCTGGTAATGTCTTAATTTCTCCTTCATTATTGAAGGACTGTTTTGCCAGACATAGGATTCTTGGTTGACATTTTTTTTTTTTATTTTAGCATTTTGAATATATCATCTCACTGCCTTCTGGACTCCAAAGTTTCTGATGAGAAATTTGCTCATTATCTTATTGAGGCTCCCTTGTATGTGACAAGTTGCTTCTTTAATGCTTTCAAAATTTTCTCCCTCGGCTTTCAACAGTTTGATTATAATGTGTCTGACTGTGTGTCTCTTTGCGTTCATCCTGCATGGAGTTCACTGAGCTTCTTGGATGTTTGTATCTTTCATCAAATTTGGATAGTTTTCAACCATTATTTATTTAAACATTCTCTCACCTTTTCTCTCCCATTCTTCTTCTTAGACTCCCACAACACATATGATGGTCCACTTGATGGTGCCTCACAGGTCTCTTAGGATTTGTTCACTTTTTTCCAATATTTTTCTTTCTGTTCAAAGACTCAATATTTCCATTTTCCATTCTTCACTGATTCTTCTGCTTGCTCAAATCTGTCTTTGAATCCTCTAGTGTGTCTTTCATTTTGGTTATTGTACTTTTCAGCTACAGGCTTTCTTTCTGGTTTCTTTTTAGGTTTTTTGTCTCTTTATTAATATTTCCATTATTTTCATACACTGTTTCCTTGACTTTCTTCATATCTTTAGTTCTTTGAGCATCTGCAAGACAGCTCTTTTAAAGTCTTTATCTAGGAGATCTGTCATTAGGTCTTTTTCAGGGACAGTTTCTGTTGGTTTATTTTTTTCCCTTGAATGGGCCATAATTTTGCCATTGCAATTATTGTCTACATGGGGAGACAGATTTCTGGAGCTTCCTAATGCACCATCTTCCCAGATTTAACCTCTGAACTACTTTTGCAACCTTTCTGAAAATCTAAAACTATTCAAAATTGAAAAAAAATAAATCTCATAGTAGAATCTCAAGCTTCAACAGACACATTTCCTTAAGATTTACTCTTTGGTTAATCGTAGCTTTGCTAGGACTACTAAAATCACAGTAGTTTGGCAGGATCCTTACTTATGTAGGATCCTTACTTATGTAAGGACATTTTAGGATGATGTGTGTGAGTTTACATCCACATAAAATTAATGATCCATATGACATAATTCTTTTTTCTTAACCTCAGATATTTTCAAATTCATGGCTTCTGACTCTCCATGGAATTCAACTTGAGTTTTTTACCCTAGGAGCCTCTGTCTCGAAACAGACTTAGCTTTAGGGCTGGATTGAGACTGTTGCAGTGGGTTACTGTGAACTCGCAGGGAGAGGCAGGAAACACTGAGGCTTAAAACAGGAAACAGTTTATTGATATGCCGGCATTGGCGCAGCAGACTCTTGTCCAATGGCTGAGCCCCAAATGCAGCATAGCTCTTATTTTTATACCATAACATTTCTGGGTTTTAGCAGCAGGGCAAGAGTGATTTTATGATTTTATGTGGCTATGACTCTTTCTCAGCATGGAAAATTAAAGCAAGGAAGAAGGAGAATAGAAAATTCGGTTACAGCAGTATGTGAAAACAGCAGTGTGAAAGAAGGCAGAGCTGCAGCAGTAGCTGGTCTATATGATTACAGCAAAGCATGGCACAGCATGGGTGCCTAACAGCCGCAGACAGGTGGGACACAGCCAGGTCGGTATGAGTGCCTCAAGACCTCCACGTGCAGGCTTTAGGGAGGGGAGAGTGTGAAGTGAGGACCCCAGGTCTGCATTCCAGGGTCGCAGCTCTTCAATTCTAGCCTGCTTTTGTCCAAAGAGGAACATGCCTCAGTGGCCAGATCCTTCCAAGGAACTGTTATGTATAGACCAAAGTACAAACAGCTTGCTCTTCTAATTTAATCTAATTTAAATATATATATATATATTTAATCTAATATATATATATATATATTTCAATTTCATTAAGCATAATTTATTTTTATATTGAAAAGTAATAGATACTGATCTTTGAAAATTTAAAACACACTAAAATACTCTGAAAAGCACATTAATAGCCACAGTGGGGTTTTTTTGTTTGTTTTTTGATAGTCTTCTATTCATGTATACAGATATGCATGTGCAATTGTTAAAATTAAAGTTTGTTCTCACTTTATATACTATGTAACTTGCTTTTCTCACTGATTGTAATGTGAAGATTTTTTATAGCATTAAATAAATGTTCTTTTGTAACATCCTTTGAATGGCTGCATAGTATTCCACTATAAACCCATACCATAAATTTTCCTATAAATTTGGTAATGATGTGGATTATAAGTTATTTAGTTTTGGATTTTTTTTTTTTTTGCACTCTTAAATACTGCTTCGATCCTCCTTGTAGGTATGTTTTTACACATGCATGATTATTTGCTAAGAACTAATTGGTTTATTCAGAGGTGATAAATTAGGAGTCAAAGGTATGTTCATTTTGACAGCTTTTGATATGTAATATGCCTACTTGTACTGAGAAAGGTTGTATGAATTGACATTTCCATCCACAGTGTATGAAAATGACTGTTATCTCACACCCTCATTGTGTACATTACACTTTTTAAAAAATCTTCTCCAGTCTAATATGTGATCATTTGTTTCTCCTCATTGGCTCAGTTTTCTTCTTTATTATGGTTTCCCGAGTTTAAACTTCATTGTATATACTTGTTGACTACTTATATTTAGTAAATTGCCTATTAATAGCCTTTTCCAGTTGCTTGTTTCTTTTCCTTTTTTTTTCATGATTGATTCTGTGAGTATTATAAATCGAGTAAAGCATATCTTGAGAGTTAGGCTTTTTCTCTGTATAATGTTTTATCACTTTATGTTATCTTTTTAGTAAACTTTTTATTTTGGAATAATTTTAGATTTACAGAAAAGTTACCAAGCTCTAGTACAGAGAGTTCATGTACACAATTTACCCAGCTTTTTCTAATGTTAACATTTTCATAACTGTGACATGTTTGTCAAAACTGAGAAACTGACATTGGTACAACTCTTAACTAAACTATGGATTTCATTTAGCTTTCGCCAGTTTTTCTACTCACGCTTCTTTTTGTTCCAGGATCCAATCCAGGATACCACATTACACTTGGTATTGTTTTGATTTTTGAATGAATGTATTAACTTATTTAAAATAATAGTGATAGAATTGCTGACTTTATATAAAATGTGTACCTTTCATGATATTCATTGCACTTTCTTGTATCTCATCTTTTGTCAATTGTGTTCATAGTTTTGTTTTTTGTAATTTTATGCTCATTTGTTTTTGATGTACAGAAGTTTTAGCATATTATATAGTGAAATCTATATGTTTTGGGTTCATGATTGTTGGCACATATTCTGAGAAAAGACTCCTCACTTTGAGATTATATAAATATTTGCTTGTGTTACTTTCTCTAAAATATTTCATTGTGTTTTGAATACTTAAATATTTAACTTGCATGATATTTATTTTGGTTTGTAGATGAAGGAAAGAATTTATTTTTTTATTTGTTCCAGAGAGTTTACTGAACAATCTATTCTTGCTTCACTTATTTCAGATGGTGCCTTATAATAATACACTATATTTTTAGTATATGCGTGGGCTTCTGGGCTTTCTGCGTGTGTTCTGTGTTTTGTTTGTTTTTTCCTTTGCCTATTCTTGTAGTAATACCATCCTTTTGAAAATGTTTTAATATCTGGAATTGTAAGTCACCTGTCCTGTTCCATCATTCTGTTTCTTTCCGATATTTTTTTAATTGGGGGGCTGTTCTTGTTTGTTTAATCTTTCAGGTAAATTTTTAGATTAAAACTTATTTCTAAAAGTAGATTTTCTCCAAATTTTATTGGAATTTGTCTTAGACTTTAATTTTGGGGGGAATTGGCATAATTCCCATGTTAAGTCAACCCTTTCATCTGGGACATGGGTTATCTTTCCATTCATATTTCTACTTCTTTAAAAAACAGTGTAAGCCTTACTCCTCTGTTTGAAATGTGAGTGCTTGAAAGTGTTTTGGTGTATCCTTATGGATTTTTTCTTTCTTTTCTTTATTAGGTTCTCTTTGGAAGAGTTAAGAAAATTCAGCCTTACATGGATAAAAACAAAGTTTCTTTGGATCCTTCTCCTAATTTTGACTGCCACATGTCAAGAAGTATACCTTCTCTGAAAGATACCATTGAGCTACAAGCAAAAGTTCAGTGGTATGTTAACATTATGGTTGATTTGATTACTTGAAAATCACGTGCTTTACATTCTCTGATACAAGACTTAAGACCACTTCCCAAAATATTAAATGAAATTTTCTTAATTTATTTAATATAGTATGGCTTTTTATAAACAAACAGTGAAAGCCATTTTAATATTTGTGGTCTGGGAATGTTAGTAAAGAAGGTTCCACATTTACATTTAACACTGTTCAAAGTAGAGTGGCAGCTTTTATTTAGATGTTCCATAGATTAAATTCTAACTTGCGAAACATAACAATCTCTTTTTAACATGTCCGCAGGGCAGGGTGATCGTAGCTAATAATAATGTGTTGCATATTTCAGAATAGTTGAGAGATATTTTCAAATGTCTCACCATAAAAAATGATGGGTAAGGCGGGTCGGTTAGCTCAGTTGGTTAGGGTGTGGTGTTTATAACACCGTGGTCAAGAGTTCAGATCCCCATACCT
>NW_007736039.1:62702-63569 GCF_000696425.1 Galeopterus variegatus
CTCAGTTGGTTAGGGTGTGGTGTTTATAACACCGTGGTCAAGAGTTCAGATCCCCATACCTGTCAGCTGCCAGAAGAAAAAATTGATGTGTAAGGGAGGTGATGGGTATACTAATTAATTTCATTTAATCCTTCCACATTGTATGCATATATGAGAACAGCACATTGTATCCCACAAATATACACAATTACTATTTATCAATTAAAAATATTAATGTTTAAAAACCCAGGCTATTTTGAAACAATATTGATCCTTTGTACTTTGCAAAAAGAGAAAAAAGAAAAGATTACGTTAAGTGAAATAGTAATCTTTTATCATATTCTGCTTACACAGTTTGTGGAACTTTAATTTTCTATAGAGGATAAATTATATATATTATGTGTAATCGTATATTTGATTAAATGAAGATAAATCTTCTATATGGAAGTATATACATGATCCCACATGTAAAATGTATTGAGCTATTGTTGTTTTTCTAATTACTTTTGCTGCCAAATAAAATAACAATATAATGGTTCAGAGCATATGCAAAATATTTGAACTTTTAATGGAAAAATACTCTTTATTTTAAAACAGATTGTGTCTGCTTCTGCTGACATTGGTAGCCTATGAATTAAAAAACATGTAGTGGGGAAAAAAGGAACTTTATAAATCTTCATAAAAGCTAGGGTTGAAGATGGCAGGGGGAGGATGTATGTAGAAGTAGGTAAATAAATAACATGTAGTTATATAGACTTTTTAAAAATGTGATCTTGCTCAAGGCTGACTGCCAAGATTAATCAGCATAAACTTATTATTTTTCTTCTTATTTGTCTTTCAGGTATACTTCTATGAATACAACATCTTTTCAAACCCAGTAGATAAACC
>NW_007736039.1:65446-65817 GCF_000696425.1 Galeopterus variegatus
TTGTCTCTTTCCCTATCCTTTTGCTATCTGCACCTTGCCTTAATTACTGTAACCATTAAAAATGCTAATACCTACATAGCTGGTCCTCCATCTTTATTCAAAGAATTTTTTGCCATTCATATACACTTTAGAATCAGCTTATTAATGTCTGTCACCAAATCTATTAGAATTTTGATTAAGATTGATTGAATCTAGAGATTAATTTGTGGGAAATTAACATCTTTCTTATATTGAGTCTTCTGTTAACATTGTACTTATCTTCATTTCAGTTATCCCTAATGTATTCCAGTTTTATAATTTTCTCTATAAGTTCTTACATGTCCTGTTTTATTTATTTTTAAATACTTGGTATTCTATGCAATTTTAAAAAA
>NW_007736039.1:66692-67132 GCF_000696425.1 Galeopterus variegatus
TTTTTGCCTAATTGCCCTGGCTGGTACCTCAAGTAGAATGCTTGAGAGAAGGGGTGAAAAGAGACATCTCTGTGTCTCGTTCCCAAACTTAGGGAGACAGCATCCACTCTTTCACCAGTAAATATGATGTCAGTTGTGGGGCTTTTGTAGAAGCCCTTTATCATGTTGAGGAGATTCTATTCCTAGTTTATTGAGTGTTTTTATCATGAAAAGATATTGGATTTTGTCAGATGCTTTTTCTGCATCTATTGAGATGATCATGTGGTGGGTTTTGGTTTTTATTTTATTACATTAAATAATTTTCAGATGTTAAGCAAACGTTACATTCCTGGGGTAAATCTCATTTGACCATAGTATATACTTCATTTTAAATGTTGCCGGAATCAGTGTGCTGCTATTTTGTTGAGGATTTTTGTGTCCATATTCATAAGAGATACTTA
>NW_007736039.1:69305-69602 GCF_000696425.1 Galeopterus variegatus
TTCAGTTTCTCCACTGATTGTGGGTCTATACAGATCTTCTGTTTCTTCTTGCATTGGTTTCGGTAGTCTCTGTCTTTGTAGGAATTTCTCCATTTCGTTTTACTTACCTAACTTATTGTCATACAGTGTTCATAGATTTCCTTTACAGTCTTTTTTTATTTCTGTAAGGTCATTAGTAATGTGCTCTCTTTCATTTCCTAGTCTACTATTTTGAGTCTTCTCTTTTTTTCTTGGCTAAAGGTTTGTCGATTTTGTTAATTTTTTTTCAAAGAACCAGTGTTTGGTTTCATTTTTTTT
>NW_007736040.1:0-11386 GCF_000696425.1 Galeopterus variegatus
AGCACATATCTAACATTTCTTTTCCAGGATCCACCTGCTCTATGCTGCCCACTATAGGACAGGCAATATGGTAATAAGAAATGTTATACTATGCACTAGGGTTACTTTAGTGCGATCCCATAAAAAACTCTCTGGTTAAAAAAAAAAAAAAGAAAGAAACCAAGATCTGGTGTGTTCCTTGCTGCTAAGGGTGTCATTACTTTTGAAGCCATACAGCAGACAGAGCTGAATAGATTTTTTTTAAAGTCATGATGTGATACTGATACCTTGTAATTCCAGTTCAATATACAATTCCAGTTCTATATACACAGGGCTTTTTTTTCCCGTGTCTCCTTCTCCCACCATGAGAACTCTGGTTCTGACAACATCAATGTATTTACTCAATCCTACTGATACAGGATGTGCTCAGCATCCCTGGGCTTGGGTTTCAGGGCAGGCTCTGGGTTTCCAGCCACTCCCTGAGGTCTCAGGCCCCCTCCTCTGAGTTCTCCCCTGGAAGAAAGCTACATGGCCAGTTAGACCTATTTTTAGCACCAACACGGGGAAATTGAGACAACAGGGGGCTGGCTTATGCAATCCGGTGGCTGGGCATGCTCAATAGAGAGCAAAGAACATTCTGGTGCATACAACTGGGAACCACCCCTTACTGAATATTCATTAGAGAAACTATAAAAGCCAAATCCCAGCAGATGGCAGGGTTGTTGCTCACTTTCCTGGAGGCAGCCCACATGTGGAGTATACTAAAAAGCAAATGTACTTCACAGGGCCTGGTTTCCCAAAGCCTTGCAGTTTCAAATACTGACCTTACAAAAGACAGGAAATTTTCCCCAGGCTATCAAGTCTCTGTTGTAAGATAAAGAGTTGTAACACAGCAAAGCTGCTGGCTCAGAGACAGACAGGTTACTGATTGATATGTAAAGTTACTGGGAAATTGCTGTAAGAAGGAATGCTTGCTAAGATCAAGCATTTGTTGGTGGATCACTTAATTGCCTTAATGGAATGTCATCTGACTTCTTTTTACTGTTACCAGCTTCTATTGTTAAACTTGTTAAAACTTTAAGCCCACTTTCGTCTCTTCCTGTAACTTCCTGGGCTGGAGAATAAATGCAGGAAGAGAATGCCAATTCAGGGTTAATTTCCCAAATGGAAGGAATGCCTCTCTCTTGAGGTTTCCAGGAGATTAACCACTTTGGGGCTTCTCACTGCTCAGAAGAGATGGGCTTTGAGTAATCATTTGTGGCTTCGTCACCCAGGGGAGGAGGGGTGACAAATCCGTGGGGGGCAAAGCAACACCCACACTTCACTGCCTGAGGTGTATATACTTTATTTTGTATCTAACTTACTTTCAGCAAGCAGCTGCTCATTCTCTTGAACCAGCCTGCACTCGGTACTGAACTTAAGTATGTTTTTCTTGCTTTTGTGTTAGATTTCATGTCTGCACTAAACTTGCTTTTGTGTTAAGCTTGGTATGGGCCCTGCTCAGTGTCTGGAGCTATGCTGCAGTCTCTCTGTGGAACCTGTATTTCGTATCTATTTTATTAAACTTGTTCTCACTTTCTACTTTGACTCTACCTTTGAATTCTTTCCTGTGGTGGAGTCAAGAATCTGGTAAGAGGACTGAGTGGGTTGAGGCCAACTACTGGGCACCCCTGACCCTACCTCCGACATCAAGTCCATGCAGTGTTTGTCTTTCTGTGCCTGACTCACTTCATTTCACATGAAGCACCCCTTTCATGGCAGATCAGTAAGAGGAAGAAGATGGATAAAAACCATAGATGAAATGAAAAAATAATAGGACAAGAGCATATCACCCTTCTGACCTATGTGAGAGGAAACCCTAAGGGAGTTGATTTGTTTATGTAACTGTGACATCCACAAGGATGGCATCATGAAGTCCAGTATTCACCAGCCGGGGGCCCTGATCGGTCTCTGCAGATGTCAGCAAGGGTGCAGGTGGGGCCACCTGGGGTCATGGACAGGGTCTTAGAGCAGAAAGTGGGTACAACAGGTGTGCACACACCTGCACATATTGCACATACATATACACTGTCTTAGTATGCTCCTGGGTCAGCAGACACCCCCTACTGGCCACATGAGCCACAGCATTCACTCTGACTCCACCATGTTCCCCTCACTGTCCTGTCCCCTGGCTGCTGGTCAGCAGCATCCATTGTGACCCACCCCACACAGGCTCAGGATACAAGGGTGCTAGATTCCCCGAGTAGGAATAGAGAGGAGAGGGAGGAGGAAAAGAAGGAAGGAAGTTCCTCTGGAGCCTGATCAGCCCAGAAAGAGAGATGACTTTGGTTCATCCCAGGGACACTTTGCACAGACTGTCATTGCCTGTCCCATACTCCACTGGCACCCTAGTCCTTTATTCCTCTCCCAGTCCTCTCTGGGCCCTTGTCAGGTGAAGGTTGAATCACAGTAAATCATTTGATGGCCTTGATCCTGGTGTCTAGCTGAGGGTGGGAGGCTGTGGGCCTGTGGCCTCTAATGAGGTATGTGGGAACCTGGGCTCTAGGTGGCCATCAACCTGCTGAGGCTATTGCAAGGGGGAGGCTGGGAGAGGCTGGTCTGAGGCCTGAGCTGCACCACTCTGTCCTTTCTCCTGCCCCAGAGTGCCCTGTGCTTCCTACAGAGCTCTGGGAGCCGCAGAAACAGGCGTTTTGTAACCACTAACAATTTATTTCATAGTAACCAACAAGGAGGGTGGGCTTGAGTCCTCAGGTCAACTGGCATGAGCATGCAGGGTGCACTGCCAGCTGGTTGGGGCTGAGAGGATACCATGCTCTCCCTCCTCTCTAGTGGCCCACAAGTGTCCACCCTCCCCAGTGACATTGATTTTCAGTCAAGGAGCCATCTGGGGCTTCAGGGCAGCTTGGCGGGTGCTGCCCCAGCTTTTTTGGGACTGTGTGTGTCCCTGCCTTCACAGGGAGGTTGAATGTGGACACTACCATGCTGGGGGGTGATTGGGCCTTGCCTGTGAGCCTTCAGTGTGCCAGGCAGGGCCTAGTAATGGGGCTTCCATGACGGTGCAAGATTGGGCCTGTTCTGTGGTCCTGAGGGTGGCCATGGCTGATGGAGAAGTGGCAGGGACCCAGCACTCCTGCTAAAAGCTGACCTGGGGAAACCACAGGTCCCCAGAATCCAGGTCCATGGGGAGGTTAGAAAGCAAGCCCCATTGAAGGAGTGTCCATACTATTGGTGGCCTGTCCTGGACCAGGACAGGCCAACCAGACTCTGATTTCCTTGGGCCCCTGGTGAGAGACCTACAGCCCTGGTCTCTGTGCAGGCCACCTCCTGCTGCTGGGCCTTGGCCTCCTGAAGCTGCTTGACCTGTGATGATGGGCCAGAGGGGGCCAGCCCATTATTTTGGGGGAGAGTTTCCATGCCGTGGAAGGCCAGCCAAGGCCCAGGTGTTGAAGACACCAGCTCCAGGCCCAGGATCTTCCTTGGAAACTCCTCAGGTGTCACTGAAAGGAAAGCAGACATGGACAGCTTCCACACAGAGCCTATCCAGCCCTTCCGGGACAGAGCCCATGGACCCAGGTCCCTGGAGTGCTCCTGGTTACTACATGGCCTCCCTGGCCTGACATTGCGGATACTCCTGCAGGCTGCTGATCCCAAAGCAAAGGGTGTGGTCAGCCTGAGGCTTGGGAGCTGGCAGGACACCTCAAGCTGCTCCTGGGACATCCCCACAGTGTTCAGTTCGGGCTGGCTCAGGCTTTCTGCATCAAGCCCTCACCCCATAGCTACTGGGCCTGGGCTTCAGCCTTGATTCAGAACTCAAGCAGGTGATGCCATCACCTGACCCACTTGCCACCTAACACGGGGGTCTCCACCCATACTGGGTGAGATGCTGTCAAGCACTTGGCCCCCTCTGCTCTCTAGGGCCGTCTGCTCCTTGCCAGGACTGGACCATTCCCACACTCAGCTGAACTCTAGGTACTGCCTCGGGCCTGGGGGTCCCACATGTGCCCTCACACTGAATCCTTTTTAGCTTTGGGACTTGATTTTTTTTTTCAGTGTCTGGTTCTGGGCTTGTTGTCCTGACGTCCTTGTGTGGGAGTTCAGGATGGAAGGGGGTGCCCTGCTGCTCTCCGGGGGCCTGCTGCTGCTCTCAGGTGTGGTCTTCTGCTTGAATAGATAGGTCTGAAGTCTGCTGTGGCTGTCAGGGGGTCTTTGAGGGAAAGAACTGGAGGGCATGGGGGAGGAGCTGGTGGCAGATGGCTCACATCCCCCTCCTCATCTCTGAGGTGTCTGAGGCCAGGACCTTCCCTGAGGTCCTACTGGCCTTCCTTTCAGAAGTTTCTTAGAGCAGAGGATGGGGAAGAGGAGGCAGAAAGCCCTTAGTGCAGGGCTGGTGGTTCCCGGGCCCTCCTGACTTTACTGCCCCAGATGGTGAATCACCAGGGCACCTAGTGTTGGACCCACCTGAGGGGGCCAGGTCATACTTAGTTTGATGTGGTTCTGTGATGGAGGCCTAAAGGTACCTCAGCACCTCATCGTTGTCAAGGGCCCAGTCCACAGAGAGCTGGTCATGTACAAACTCCAGGATGTCTTCCAGAGACAGCTTCTGGAGGTGTTCTAAACATGGGGGTGGGAATCAGGCCAAAAAAGGTCCCCATCCCCAGGTGATTCAGTGGCTGGACGCTGCTCACTTTCAGGGTACCTTCTCCTGGGTGGCTACAGGGTCCTGCCTTGGCCATACTTGGGTTCTAGCTGTGCATGGGAGGCCAGGGCCAGAAGAAGACCAGGCCAGGGGAGTGCCTGCCCTGCTCCTGCCTTCTGTCAGTGTTATGTCAGGGGTTAGTCTCGGTGTCTGATAAAACCCACAGTGCCCTGCCCAGCTCACCATGTTTGGCTTGGCCTGACCCCTCCTCCCTCCATGACTGGCTCACTTTGGGCTGGGGTCATCTTGTGGTTGAGGTCAGTGTAAACAGTTGCCCTTGGCACAGCCAGGTTCTGTCTTTCTGTTTGCAGCCCTGAGCTCCCTGGAGAACCAGTGTACCTTAGTTCTTTGATCCTTTAATGTGGTATAGGCCATGGCGGTGAGCAAACACTTGCCCTCCAGTAAATAGACATCCCAAAGTCTCAGGGTGAGGCTGAATGGGGTCTGCAGGAAGAGCAGGCAGGGGAGATTCAGGATTGTCCAGGCCAAGCTCTGGTGGCCTGAGCTCATAGCAGAGGGGCATGTCTCCTGGAAAGAGGGGCTCCCTCAGTGCACAGGGCTTCCTAGTGCTCTTCCAGGATAGGTTGTGGCTGGGTTGGCCTGTGGTTCTGGCCCAGAGGCCTAGATTCATGCATGACACAGGCCTCTGCAGGGCCTGGCCTGTCTGCCCAGCAGGGATGTGCCTGTGCCTCTTATGAGGTGGTGATAATCTGGGTTCGACTAGGGGAGCCAAGTCCCCAAGTTGGGGGAGTCAGGTGATGTGCAGAAGGAGAGTCTCTAACCCAGGGTGCCCTGTGCAGCCTTACCTCCTCAATGAAACACTGGGTGAACCAGTTTGTGTACACTGCTGTGGTCATTCCCTGGTCATCCTGAAAGAAGGAATACAGGTTGCTCAAGGCCCCTTGGACTGGCCTGAAAAGCTCCCAATTCCAGGGCCCTCTGGCAGGGAGTTTCTGAAGGGGCAACACATCTGGCGGTGGTGGCCAGGACTCCCTCCAGCCTGCCACCTGCCCCCTGCACAGATCCTTGGGTGGACAATTGTCCTTAGCCCTGGTCAGCTGGAGTCTGCCCCTAGTCCTGTGCTTCCATCCCTCCAGCTGAAGGAAAAGGAAACCAAACTTTAAACCCATTGAGAACCCCACATTACAGAAAAAGATCTGGTCAGGGCTCTCCCTTTCCCCCTGACATTATGGGACCCAGGGCCTCTGGGAAGGAGGTGAAGTGAAGATTCACTCACTAAGTGCTTCTGCAGCTTGGGAAGCATTTTTCTGACCACGTGCTCCTGATGAAATTGCAGTCTTTGCAGTTTTGGGAATTCTGGTATATAGAATCCTGAGAAACCCAAGGATCCCCAAAATCAGTGCCTGCTCCCCCAGCCAGGTGGAACCAGCCATGAAAGGCCATACACTGAGACAGTTGAGGTCACCTGGGAAGGCTTAGGTCCAAGGCTGGAGGAGGTGGGCAGTGGCAGGGTGCCCCCCCAAATCCAAGGCTTCTTCCTCTTCCCACACAGTAACCCCACTATGTGCCCTTGACTTTGAGGAGGATGGGTGGGGATGTCCTCAAGCTGTGGATAGACTCACTGCCCAACTGCATCCTGGGATGAGGTTCCAGCAGAACTGGGCTGACTTCCAGGCAGTAAGTAAGGATGATGGCAGATTGGAGGGCTGTGTGGCCATGTTGGAGTCCTTTGAGGCCACTGGGGTGACAGGTGTGAGTGATGGGGGTGTGTGGCTGTCTCTTAGACTCTGGGTCTGGCTGGGAGACACAAGTTGGGGAGATGCTGCCAACTGAGCTTTGTGTAGAAGGGCAGCTGGCAGGATAACCAGATGTGAGGCAGGAGGACCAGAAGAGAGGAAAGGTCTGGACAAGGATGAGGCCAGAGGACCGTGGCCACAGGGTGCAGAGGGCAGCCACAGCAAGGCTGTGGGGCCTTTCTCTGATGGAGGTACGAAGTGTCCAACTCAGGGTTTCAGGTCCCTGTCCAGACCTGGGCTACAGTGGGACTCTCCTTAGGGGACTGTCCTGGAGACTCATAACCAGTCAGAGAGAGAAGGTGCCATGGCTGTAAGTCGCTATCACTTGGCCAGTGTGGCCATCCCCCAGCTTGGCTTGGGGACAGCTATCCACCTACTGTGCATGCTGTGGTGCTGATTTGTCATGAGCTGGACCAATGAAAGAAGGCATCCTCCTCACTTAGGTACCTGAGCAGAATGACAGTGATGTGACTCATGCCCTGGCAGCAGCCCACCTCCTGCAAGAGACAAAGTCACCATGCAACGTTGTGCCCTGAGACAGCTGAGGTCACCTGGGATGGCTGAGGTCAAATGGGAGGACTGAGGTTGCCAGGGAGTATTTTGGTCAACTGTGAGGGCTGAGATCACCTGGGAGAACTGAGGTCACTTGGGAGGGCTCAGGTCACCTGGGAAGGCTGAGAATACCTGAAAAGACTGAGGTAACCTGAAAGAGTTGATGTCACATGAGAGTCTAAGGTCACCTAGGAAGGCTGATGTGAGCTAGAGGGACTGAGGTCACCTGAAATGGCTGAGGTCACCTGAGAGTGCTGAGGTCACCAGGGAAGGCTGATGTCACCTGGGAAATCTAAGATCAACTAGAAGGGCTAATAAAATCTAGAGAGACTGAGGTCACCTGGAAGGACTGAGGTCACCTGGGAGAGCTAAGGTCACCTGAGAGGCCGATCACAGACCTCAGAGTATGTGGGGTGCAGCATCTGTGCCCCTCCTGGGATACTGGGCATCAAACCTGAGCATGTCGCACACATGTCAGGTCACAAGGATCTCCTGGAGGGATTCCTTCAGCACAGTGGCCAAGCTCATCTGGACAGAGAGGTCAAATCAAGAATTGGCACATGGGCCCCCCTCCCTGCATGCTGGGTCAGGGAGTCCTCTGTGCCAGGTTCAAGGCAGCACCCACTGTCTGGATTCGCCATAAATGGTGGCTGTCACTGAGCACCACATACACAGGTTTCTGAGACAGCCCACAGGCTACCTGGCACAGGAGGACAGATAAGTTCAGACCCCGCATGGGTAGCCCGGGGAGTCCTCTCAGCTGCTTTCTCTTGAAAGAATGGTCTGGAAATCAGGGGCAGCGAGATGAGCAGCCACCTCAGGAGCCACCTCCCTGTGTGCTGCACCCTTATGGGGTATGGGTGAATGGGAACTTTTATCTCCGCCAAGTTTTGCATGAATCATATGGGCACTTGCAAAACCCACACTCATCTGATGAATGCCCACAAGGCACTTTGCTCCCCTGGAGAAGATCACTCCAGACATGAGCATCTTGTAACACTGTCAAGCTCTTGGGGTTTTGGAGCAACCCCAGAAGGAAGGTGTCTGTCCTAGTTCTGAAAAGCAGTGGTCAGGTCCGCTTGAGAGCAGGAGCCTGGAACCCACGCTCTCCACCTCAGTTTTAGCTTAACCTTCCTCTCCTTGCTTGGACTTCTGTGAGAGCAGTGACCTTGCATCCTAACTAGGATGTCCTGGGTGCTTGTGAATTCTGAATTTTCAAGAAGCAACCACACTCCGTGGGACACCCAAGCTGCTGACCATGGGAATGAGGCCCGGATTGCCATTGGCCAAGAATACTCACTGTGTCATACATAGAAAAGGCTACCAGCATGTG
Organism: Galeopterus variegatus; assembly: GCF_000696425.1. Lineage (NCBI taxonomy): Eukaryota > Metazoa > Chordata > Mammalia > Dermoptera > Cynocephalidae > Galeopterus > Galeopterus variegatus. The sequence goes on from NW_007736040.1 coordinate 8,318, forward strand.
GAATAATTCCTGCTGCCTAGTAAAGGGCGAATAGTGCCAACGCTGTTTGTTTCATGTTGCCTAACAAACCTGAAATGCACTGTGCCCTTCCTAGCCTTCCCCCTCCCTGGACCCTGTTCCTTCCCCCTGCGGGGACCTGTTAAGGGCAAGGGCACACTCTGCCGCTCAGGCCCGGCCCACAGCCTCTCCTTGGCACCTACCTTCTGCCTCACTCAGGCTGCAGCTAGGTGGTTCCTTTCCTACCTCCTGTCCCTGCTTCTCCACACCAGACTTGTCCCCTCACTGTTCACCCTGCCATCTCCCTGTCACCCTTTAGGTCTCAGGTCACATGTGAAATGCCAGGAGTCCCTGGTCCTGCCGCCATCCCATACAGCCCTACTCCAGGTCCTCCTGGCTCATGGAGAACAGTTTTCACCAGGCAGCATTATTGTGTTTGCTGGTATCATTCTCAGGAGCCAGCTGGGTTCCGGCCCCATGTGTCTCAGCCCCCAGTCCAGGACTCGGTGCCTGGTAGGTGCTCAGTATATGGTGCAGGCCACTCCCTGTGCCAGGAGAGCCCTCGGTGGCTGTGTCACCTCCTTCCTCTGGGACCCCTTCCTCTCATCTGGGACTTCTCCATGTTCCTGGGGCTCCCATATCCCCTGGAATTTCCTCATCTCCCCTGGGACCCCCACTCTCTGTAACCCCCACCCCCAAAGGGGCTTACTTGATGCCATAGTGGTCCCAAAACATTACATGGTTGGGGAAGGTGTGGCTGAATTCAAGGTCAAATTTCTGTATTTGTTGTCAGAGCATCTTGCCCAGTTTCTTCATCCTCTGTAGGGCAGGGCCAAGAGAAGAAAGGGTCTCAGAGCATATAAAGACTCACTGCCATAGGCAGCAATCATAAAGGTGTCAGCACATGTGGCCGGAAAGGGAGTTTTTGCTGCAGAAATGTCCTCATGCTTGTTTCCACAACCAGGGAGGGTTGTCAGAGCACAAAAAGACCTTGGTGCCCATGTCACAGCCTGTGCTCAGCAGTCCTGGTGGGGACACCACCAAAGACTGCCCATTGCCAGTGGTCAGACCCAAGGGTTCCTGCAGGTCCCAGACCCCTTTTAGATACACAGGGACCAGGCCACCCTAGCTCAGGCCTCCTGCTCCATCTCTCCTGGGGGCTCAGTCCTCACCTAGAGCTGTCCCCCCAACCATCTATCACTTTCCTTCTCTGCACAATGGGTCTCTCCCCATGGATGACAGTGAGTGCCCTCTGGGCCCTGAGCTTTCTTCCCCTGGAATGTTTTTCTTGGGACCTGCTCCCAGGGGTGGCCTGGCCCCTGCTCCTCAAGGCTTTCCGGCAGTCAAGGAGGGCAGCTCATGCCTGGGCCTCTACTCCCTGATGCTTGCCTGTCAGGGTGACAGTACAGAGCTGATGCCAACCCCTGTGAAGGATCCCATTCTCAGCTCATTCCTTTCTCAAGAGCACCCAAGAGGTGAGTCTCACAGAGGGACAGAGGGCTGCCTGGGGATCCAGGATGGCTGGGCCTGGGGAGTGTGCTTCTAGGCCTGTCTGCTGTGATGACTCCCACCTTCCTGCTGCTAAAAATGTCCTGGAGTAGCTCAAGCCCCACAGCCTTGACACCCCCACTTTTTGGGCTTGGGGCTCCAGATCGGCCTCACTGATATGCATGTTTCCCTGTTTCCACTGCTGTTTGCTTACAGAAGAAAAGGCTTGATCATCGAGTTTTCTTATATGATAATGTACTTAAAATGCACTCTACTGCAAATAAAGATAAATCTTTTTTGTTTGTTTAGTTTGTGTAAGTTACCTTTATTTTCTATCCTAATTGTGTAAGTTAGATCTACCAAAAATTTTCTGAAATTAGGGAGGATAGCAAAGACCTGTGTTTCCTTCTTTCTGATTTTCATGGAAATGGTTTCAGCATTTCATGGTCCTCTAAGATATTTTCTATTATTTTTTTCTAAATAGTTTAAAAATCATATTTAGTTTATTTCTAGTCAGATATTAGTTAATGATTTGTAAATGGCTGCTGAATTGTATGTACCAGCTTTCTGCAATCTACCAATCATAATGCCTTTTCCCTTTTACTGTGTTGATGGGATATTGAGCACCCACTGAGGACTGCTGAGCCTCCTGTGGTTTCTGGAATGCATCTGCTTTGGTCAGGATATATCCTTTCTGTAACACCTCCATACCTTAGTCGGGAAGAATACATTTAGAATTTTCATCTATAAGGTCCCATGTGAAATTAATTCCTACATCTTTCTTTCTGGTGCTGTCTTTACTAGGCTGTGGTATTGAGGCTCACAGCTTCAGTGAGAATTTGTGATCTTTCCCCTTTCATTGGGTCTGGAAGATGTAGGCTGAGGAGCTGTGCATCTTTAGAAGATTATACACAGCTCAGCCATGATCAGCCCGGCCCTGGAACGAGAAAGGCCCCTACCTTTTCTATCTTTGGTAGTCATTCAAGGGAGCTTTCGGAGCATGTACAAGACTCACGGCTCATGGTTCTACATGGCTCAGCATGGCTTCTACATGGTTCAGTGTTGCTTGGGAATTCACAGTTTCTTCAGTTTTCAAAAGCATACCCAGCAAAATGCAGACAGCTTTCCCTCCTAATTCACTTTATCTTGCCCGTACTCAGTGCCCCTTTTCTGTGAATTCCTAACATTTTATTTTCTCTCCTTTTCTTGCATTATGCTTGGGAGAAGTTTTGTGCTGAAACTGGCCTTTTCAGGAAACTAGGAATGTTTTTGTTTGTTTGTTTTACTCTTCTCCTAGCTCTTTTGGTTTTCCATTTCATTTCACATTTTTAAATTCTCCTTTCTCTTCCTCCTGAAATTCAGTTGTCCAGACACGGCTAGGGTAGGCGCCAAGTGGTCTGGGTGCATCCTTGTTCTGTCACTGTCAGGTGTACCCAGAGCAACCACCACGTGCAGCCCCCACACTGGAGGGTGAGGGCTGCACACACACCCTGGGCAGTGTGCGCTCTCACCATGTGTGCAAATCCCGCCAGATGGAGATGACCTGCCTCCACCACCACTGCCTCCTGCTGCTCCCAATCTTCT
>NW_007736040.1:11525-19748 GCF_000696425.1 Galeopterus variegatus
CTTTTGGTTTTCCATTTCATTTCACATTTTTAAATTCTCCTTTCTCTTCCTCCTGAAATTCAGTTGTCCAGACACGGCTAGGGTAGGTGCCAAGTGGTCTGGGTGCATCCTTGTTCTGTCACTGTCAGGTGTACCCAGAGCAACCACCACGTGCAGCCCCCACACTGGAGGGTGAGGGCTGCACACACACCCTGGGCAGTGTGCGCTCTCACCATGTGTGCAAATCCCGCCAGATGGAGATGACCTGCCTCCACCACCACTGCCTCCTGCTGCTCCCAATCTTCTCCCTAACCTGAGCATTTCCTGACCCTTTCAATATTGGGATGATCTTATGTACCCAAAATGCTGTGACACTTTGCTGGAAGAGGTGCAGCCTAATTCCCGTTTGTTTGACTGTTGGCCAGACTTGCAGACACACTGCACACAAAGCAAATGTGCCAGAAGTGACAGAGAGAGACTTGAAGGCTGGAATGTAGGAGATATTGCTGCAAAACCAGGAGCATGTGGAGTCTCCAAACACTAGGGCTGTACAGCTGAGCTCCTAAAGATGCTGCTTTTCCCAAAGAGGGGGAATTAGGCTCCTGACAATGCTGGGCCTGTCTGCACTGAATCTGGTCAAGTGGAGAAGGGCCATACTTGGTCTTTAGATGGGTTCTCGATCTTGACCTTGTCCACACCCAGTATAAGACACTAGGCCTGACCCTGCACTTGGGGGTGAATCCCCTTGTACACGTGGTGAAACATCTATGCAGAGAAGAATGCTCTAGAGAGAGGGTCCACAGGCTGACCATGGAGGGGAAGAGGTGGGAATTGGAGCATGAGGATTCTGGAAGATTCCAGTGATTATGCTTATGGTTCTTTGGGAAAAGCTGAGTCTACCTAGAACTGGGTCTTGTCTCTCATGTGTCCAGACTGAATGAGGGGGCTCAGGGTTGTGAACTGTGATCTCCATGGATTCCTTCCTAGGTGGCCCAAGCTCTGGAATCAGATTCTCTCCCAGGAGGGTAACCCTTACAGCAGTGCACAGGAAAGCTGGGGATCCAGGCCTGAGGTCCTTCGGTGTCAGGACAGGGTGCTGCTCACCATCTGAGAAGCAGGCAGCACCAGGGAACAGGTATGAGCACCACTCACCCTCACTCTGCAGAGGGTGGTCACAGGGGACCCTCCCACTCTCCACTTTACCTGTTTACTGCTTTTATACTTATCCCAGTGTTTAAACATCTTCATCCATTTGTGGCATTGGGTGATTTCCCACTGTGTTTGTTGTGCAATGAGAAATGATGGACTTAGCTGAGCTGCTGCCTTTTTTAGAGTGGCCCTTGGGGGCCCTGATGTGACAGAATTGGAAGGAACCCAAAAAGGTGCAGACCCTGGGGCTGAGACCTTCTGACTGGGTGAGTGCAAGTGGCCTGGCCTCAGGCCACACACTGTCCCCAGACCTCAAACTTCCAGGTGTAGATTGGGTCCCAGCCTCAATGTGGGGTCCTGCTGGCCAGTGGTCAGTCACCTCTGAGCTGCATGTGCAAATCTGGGCTGGGTGTGATTGGTAATCAACCCCTTGGATGGAATCCTGGGATTAGGAACTCAGAATTTCAGCTCATCCTTGTGACTGTGTGTCCTTCTCATGGACCCCTGCCCGTGGCCACAGGCAGGCCAGGATGGCCTAACAGATGACTGACCAAGCCCTGGCAGAAGGAATGACTCAACTTCACATCCTGGGTGGTGTCATGGGGAAGCTCCATCTCACTAAAAGGCAACAGAGTCAGAGCTGAGGACTTGCTCCAGGCCAGGAGCCATCCCCTTCCCTGAGCGGACCCCAAGGAAGGACTAGCCCCCTTCCCATCCACCTCCGAGTCGCAGCCCAGGAGACTACATAGGAAAGGGAGGACAAGGCATTTCTGCTGGCTGACAGCCAGGAAGCTCGGAGACACAAAAGCAAAGGAGCAGTAGGTCCAAGCAGGGGCCACTCAGGGGCTGTGGGTGCTTGGGGTGCAGCATCCCCCTGCCCCTCCTGGGCTGCAGGCAGCACCCTCTGGGGGAGGCACGAGCATCCAGACCTGGTAAGAAACAGTGTTGCCTGAGGGTCGGTTGACTGATCCCTGACAGCAGCCCCCATAGAAGTGACCCCATCACCCCAACGGGGTGCAGGAGATCTGGGCTGAGGACTTCCCAATGCATCAAAGGTGTACCCTGGAGCTGTCCCACCTGGCACCCCCATCCCTCCCAGTCTCTGAGTGTTCAATGCCCCCTGCCCATCTCTGTGCCCTGGCCAATGGTTCTGCCCTTTCCTTGACTTCACCCCATCCCATCTGGCCCACAGACCCTGTTGTCTCTTCAAGCCACTCTGGCCCTTCTTTCTCCCTGGTCCTGTGAGACCCTCTGAACATGGCCCCCCAACCCCTAATCAGTCCACACACCACTGGGTGATGAATGGTGACTGAGGGCCCTGCAGGTGACTGGGATCACACTTGGCCAGATCTCCAGCCCCAGCTGTCTCTCGGGGATGTCAGCTCTGCATCCTCCTTCCTCCCCCTGTAGCAACTGTGGACAGCATGAGGCACGTGGCTTTCCACATCCACCTTCCTGCCCTGTCTTGGCCTGTGGCATCTGCCCCCAGGCCACAGTGTTCACTGAGCAAGCAGAGAGCAGAGCCTTTGGTGATCACTGCAGACTTGGGAATGACCGAGGCCCCTGGTACTCAGGGCTCCCAAGTGGAGCTGCTGTCCCTGGCCCCACCTCATCCAGGCTGTCCTCCCCCAGCACCATCTCTCCCAGGCTCACTCAGTCAGATGCATTCCTGAGTCACCTTTCCCACCTGGTCACCTACAGCCCAGCTCCCCCAGTCTCATTCCCTCTCTCCATCCTATGTCCCCAGTGAGCCTAGACCCCTCTGACATCAGGCACAGCAGTAGCCAGGACTTGCCTGCCTCAAGGGAGGAGCCTGACCTGTCCCTACTGGTACTTCTTGATAATGTCCACCTGCTCTAGGGTCCAGAATGTCTCCAAATGCTTTTCATGTTTTGTCTGCAAGACAAAAATGATCCAAATCTAACAATGCCCTGAGAACTTCAGAGAGAATACCTAACTGCTATTTTGGGGGATCCCAAATTCTGCATCACCACCCGCACCCTTCCAGGTCTTTGTACCCACCTTCTGGTACAAAGGGACCAGACTCTGTCTCCACCCCCCAGTGGTCTCTGGGGTCTCTTCCCCTAGCCAAGGATAGGCTCTTGTCTGAGGACTTGAGAACTGTGGGCCTGGAAGTTGCAGCCTGTTGTCCCCAAGGACTCTGCAAAGATACACACCTGCCTCAGAAGGACCCATGGCATCACTTGCTTGGCATGAAGTGCCACAAAGGGTTGTTCTGGGCACCAAAAAGCAGAGTGTGATTTAGAAACCACCGGTCTCTGTATGATTAGTCTCCCAGAAGCTCTCAGGAAACACACGGTCATCCTGTTCTTTATAGGCAAAAAAGAAATCTCATGACCGCTGCATTCTACTTAAATCTTAACATCAGCCAAGCAGGAAGGTTTGGGGTTTGGGCAAAAGAGTGATCTATTTGACTTCAAAGCAGCCTCTGTGTTCTCTGAGGCCATGTCTTAGGCAAGAGGGACACTGGAGTTTACAGTTCTGAGCATGGCAGTATCAGAAGGGGCTTCATCTTTTTCCCAGTCACAGAACAGAAACTAGTGAACTCTGTGGATGTGTCCTGGAGAACAGTCAGAGGCATGGTCTTGCATTAGAGATGGTCCCAAGGGAACACACCTGGGGGAGGGATTGGTGAGGCCTCTAGAGGAGGAGACAGAGGAAAGGACACACAGGGTGAGCCCCTTTCCCCACTCCCTGGCCCATGGAACAGATACTTGTCACCTGCCTGGCCTCCTTCTGTGGCTCTTTCACCATCCATGACTGTCCCAAGACAGAGTGCTCCCCATGCTACTTCCAGCCTGGTGACCTCACAATTGGGTTGGCCCTACAGTGGCCACAAGTGGTGCTGTATGAAGTCAGAGGTGACCAGATGCCTCCTCAGGGAGACACATCTCCCATCACAGGCTAGGACGCAGGTCGCCCCTCCACCCCCACTCCATCTTCACAGCCCACAGAGGCCCCATTTCAGTGGCTCTTCCGGTACAGGCTCTGCCTTATCAGGTTCCGGAATCTCAGGAAGAACCCGAATCTAGGGACGGAGGCTCCAGAGGTCAGAAGTTGTGTCTAACATAACACAGTGCAGGGCCAAGAGCACAGCCCAGGGTCACTTCCGGGTCCCTGGCCCAGTCACTTCCCCTCTACCCCAAGCTTCTCATCTGCCAAATGGGCACATTAGTACTAACCCCACAGAGTCTTTGTGAGGGTGAATAGGACAACAGTATACATGGTCAGCACAGAACAGGCACCTGGTGAGTGCCCAGTGGGCATCACCCTCGGCAGCTGCCCAGAGGGTCCCAGGCCACCCACCTGGTAGCACCTGTGTATAAATCACCATTAAGGAAAGAGAGCAGGTCGCACTCACCTGAATCTGTTCACCTGTGCAGAGATGTGTCTGTAGCCTAGAAAAGGGACCTGCACACACAGCTCATGGTCTCCAGAATGAGCCTCCAATTGCCAGAGAATTTGGAGCAGCAGTGACATCATGGGGTTCCATCACCCTATAACAGCAGCCCCCTCCCCGGGTAAGCACAGCCCAAAGTTGGCATCCTCCACCCCCTGAACTGGCAACCTGTGTGGGTACATATGTGTTTGTGCATGTGAGCATGCATGTGTGCATGTGTGAACACGTGTGCCTGTGTGTGCCACTTCTCTGGCAAGGGCTGGCTGCTCTTCTCAATTGTGCACACAGGTCCTTGTCACTGTCACCCCCAGGGCACATGGCTCCCATTAGAGAGGCCACAAGTGCTCTCCAATCTTTGCTTTCCCCACCCAGGGCTGACTCTACGGTGCCGAAGGAGGCGGGTAGAGGGCTCGCCCCTTCAGTGGGTGTGACTCGGGTAGTGTGTGACATGCTAGCTCTGCCCAGCAGGCCAGTAACCAACACACTTTCTCATGTCCTCTTTCCAGCAGTTCTCAGGGGTGCTGTGACTAGTCTCCCCCACAGATGGAGGCAACGAGGCTTCAAAGTCACACCTCCAGCCTCAAGTCACATGGTGGCCAGCTGAGAAGGCCCCACTGACCATATTCTCCACCGACTAAGCACAGGGCTCGGGTAAGCCCAGAAGGGAGGCAGGTGGATTCACGTGTCAGATGTCAGCGTCTGTCTCTCCTGCATCAGGTGGGCTCCTCCGTCTGTCATCTCCATCTATAAAACCTGCCTGTAGCCCCCGACCATGAAACTGGAAAGAAACAGGGTCACTTATTCCCACAGCTCCTCCATCCCCTCAGAAGTCTTCCCACAGCCCCAAGGACACCCCCCTCCCGCCTCCTCCTGCTCCCATTCTTTTAACCTCTAACCTCACTTGGGCAAGGGGGTCATGGTGGCCTGGAGAGTTCCTCTGCCACACATCCACTGGGTCCTGCCCCTGCTCACGTTGTGCCATCATCTGCCCCATCCACAGGGACCTTCTGATGGACATGATCCCCCCATAGCTCCCACCCAACTACACAACAAAAACCTACATTTTGGGCCAGCCCGGTGGCGCACTGGAGAGTGCACCACTTGGGAGCACGGCAGCGCTCCCGCCGAGGGTTCAGATCCCATGTGGAGACCGGTTCCCGCTCACTGGCTGAGCGCGGTGAGGGCGCAACACCGAGGGTCGCGATCCCGTTGCTGGTCTGTAAAAAAGACAAAAAGGAAAAAAAAAAACCTACATTTTTATTGAGGGATAAATAGATAAAGAAAAAGGTTTTATCTATACCATGGAACATGGTTCAACCTTCAAAAAGAAGGAAAACCTGCCATTTGCAACAACATGAATGAGCCTTGAGGACATCATGCTAAGTGAAATAAGCCAGTCACAAAATGACAAATACTGTAGGATTCTGCTGATATGAGGTGCCTGAACTAGTCACACTCATCAAAGCAGAGAGTGGAATGGTGGTCTTTAGGGATAGGGGAGGGGTAAATAGGGGGTTTCTGTAGAAAAGATACGAAATTTTAATTATGGTAGATGAATAAGTTCTAGAGATCTGCTTCTCAACATGACGCCTGTAGTTAACAATGCTGAACTGTACATTTCTACTAACACCAGGAGATCCATATGTGCGTGTGCGTGTGTGTGTGTGCTTTTGTGCATGCTCATAAAGTATATTTTTCGTTGAGTAGTATTTCATTACATGATGTACCACAGTAGTTTATCCACTCATTTCTTAAAACATATTTAGGTTGCTTCCAGATTTGGGCTATTATGACTGCGTCCTCTATAAGCATTTGTTTACAGGTGTCTGTGTGGACATAAGCTTTTACTTTTTATTTATTTAATTTTATTGTATTGTATTGTATTTTACAGCTTGGAAATTCCTTAACTTTTTGCATATGAGCATAGTCTGAAGTCCCATATCATTGCTGGGAAATTGGGGTAATTCATCTCATTTTATACTGGAAGAAACAGGTACAGAGAAGCAGCTCCAGAAGGCTGGGGTTGCACAGTGATCCCAAGGAAGTCTGGTCTCTCACAAAGTCACACATCACCACACCATCGGCCCCTTGAGAGCCCTGCCCACCTCTCCTTCCCCAAGAGATTTTCCACTCGGGCCTCAGTGCAGGGCTATAAGCCTCACACTTAACCCCCATGACCTCATTTAATCCCTACAATGACCCTCTGAGGTAGGACCTCTCACTGCCCCCATTGTACAACTGGGGAAACTGAGGCTTGGGCAGATAAATTAGTGGCCTGAGGTCCCGAAGCTGGGAATCAGCAAATCTGGCTCTTTTTCGGTTTTTGGTGGCTGGCAGGTCAGGGAACCCTGGACCTTGGTGTTAACTGCACCATGCTCTCACCAACTGAGCTAACCAGTCATCCTGAACCTGGCTCTTGAGCTGGGCAGATACCCTGCATGTACCTGAGGAAGCCTGAGTCCACCCCACAGTATGGGTCTCCTGTGTCTGGAAGATAAGAGGACTCTATCCACATAGACAGGACCAAACTGCCAAAGCACTGGAGTGTTCCGAAACACCTTCTGGTTCTCTACTTGGCCTCTTCTCACAATGGGGAGCTCAACACCTCTCCAGGAGCACCATATTTAACAGCCTGAGGGGGATCTGCCCTGGGGCTTCCTGGATGTGCACGCACCCTTCTGAAGCCAGAGATGAGGGCTGCTCTCTGCACGGGGCAGGTGGGACACTTAAACACCCTGATCTCTACCCAGTCTGGACAGCCAGTTCCCCAGCACTCAGCCAGGATGTCCTGGGGCTGCAGTTGTCACTCGCCCTTGGCCAGGAAGATGCAGAGGGCACGGTGCAGCAGGTGCACCTCCAAGCACCAGTGCCAAGCGGGTAGCCAGCCTGCCACCACTCCATAGCAGTGCCCTTGCTTCTGGTCGGTCAGCGTCTGCATCCCTAAGCCATCCACAAGACAGCCTTTCATGTGACCTTTCCAGCGACCACGTGCTGGAAGCAATGCGGGGAGATGACACCATGACCACTGGCCCAGATGTCCAAGATCTGCCGCACCTTGGGGCAGGCCTGGGGTCCAGCAGCGGACATATGAAGCTGGACTTCACCATCCCCTCGCGCCACCTCCTGGTGGGATCCAGTCACTCAAACTGCTGCGCAAGCGCATTCTCATCTGCCTGGCTGTCTGGGACGTGGCCTGTCCACAGGGCCTTGGCCAGTTCTGGGCTGTGTCCTAAAAAGTCTTGGCCCAGGAAGGGAAACAGGAGCAGCCTGAGCTTTATGATGCCGGGTGAAGGGTATGATGGGGGCAGGACTCTCACCAAGCACTAGTAGTTTCTGCATCGGCTCCAGGTCAGACACAGCAGGAACTTGCAGGTGACAGCAAGAGAAGGCAGAGTCTCTGCCACCTGTGCAGCTTGCCTGACACTCTCTGTCAGCCAGAGAGTGGCTACGTCACTATGAGGGACATCTGGTTGTCTTCCAGGAAGTGGAAGTCGGAGGGTGAAGGCCGTGATTTCTGTGGGTGACTACAGGCTGGATTGCCATCCAGGAGGTGTTGCTTTGCCCCCAATGGATTGTCACCCCACTTCCGCTGAGTGATGGAGCCACAAAGGATTACTCAAAGCCCATATCTTCTGAGCAGTGAGAAGCCCTGAAGTGGTTAACTTCCCTGGAAC
>NW_007736040.1:20153-27828 GCF_000696425.1 Galeopterus variegatus
GAGGGTGAAGGCCGTGATTTCTGTGGGTGACTACAGGCTGGATTGCCATCCAGGAGGTGTTGCTTTGCCCCCAATGGATTGTCACCCCACTTCCGCTGAGTGATGGAGCCACAAAGGATTACTCAAAGCCCATATCTTCTGAGCAGTGAGAAGCCCTGAAGTGGTTAACTTCCCTGGAACCCTCCAGTGAGAGGCAACCCTTCCTTGGGAAATTAACCCTGAATTGGGCTTCTCTTCCTGCATTTATTTTCCAGACCAGGAAGTTACAGGAAGAGAACATAGATGGGGTTATAGCTTAATAATATAGGCTAGTAACTTCAGTGAAACAAGCCAGGTGACATTCCATTAGACAATTAAGTGATCTTACAGCAATTTCTCAGTATCTTTACATAACAATCAGTAACTAGTCTGTCCTTAAGCCAGCAACCTTGCTGTGTTACAACTCTTTATCTTACACCAGAGACTTTATAGCCTGGGGAAAATTTCCAGTCCTCCGCAAGGTCAATATTTGAAACTGCAAGGCTTTGGAAAACCAGGCCCTGTGAGGTACATTTGCTTTGGAATCCTCTACAAGGAGGGACATGGAGGAGGGGGAGGATGGAAGCTGGCAGCATCTGGTGAAGTCAGAGTCAGGGCTGGCAGGCTCAGTCTTGGGCTCCTGGATCTCTAGCCCCATTCAGGTCCAGGTCTAGGTCCAGGTCTTGGTCCACGTGTGGAGCTCCCGCAGGATGTGCGAACTGTCTCTGTGTCCCCGCTGCATGGCCAGGTCCAGCAGCCAGAGTCCACCCTGGTTGCACAGCGTGGGGTCCGCCCCTTGGCTCAGCAGCAGCACTGGGTCACAGCAACAACACTGGGCGGTGGCCATGTGCAGCAGAATCAGCCCCTGGGCACATGGAGCCTTGGGGTTCCCGCCTCTGCACAGCAGGGCCCTGAGGCAGCCCAGGGCACATGGGTGCCAGGCACTGGTGCCAAGTGCATGGCCACCAAGTGCATGCCAAGGCATCATCAGTGAGCACCAGGTTGGGGGTGGGTGGGGTCGAGGTTGGGGCTCAGCATTGCCTCCATGGCTCTGCAAACAGCGGGTCAGAGTGGACCCCAAACATCACCCCCTCCTCTTCATCCCCCTGCCTAAGCTTTTATTTTTTTAGGGTAAAGACAGGGGGTGTGATTGCTGAGTCCTGTGGTGAGTGTGTGCTGACCTTTATATAAGTATCTGTAAATTTCTTTCCAGCATGGCTGTGTCATTTCACTTTCCTACCAGTGAGGTGTTAGAGTTTCTTTTGCTCCACATCCCTGCCAGCCCTTGAGATTTTCATTCATTTTTATTTAGATATTGTAATAGGTGTGCAGTAGGATTTTATTGTGGTTTCAATTTGCCATTCCTTTGACTGACAGCGTTGAGCATCTTGTCATGGCTTTATTTAAAAACCCAATTTTATTTATACTTATTTTGTGGGGTACAGTATGTTGTTTCCATACGTGCATATACTACACAATGAGTCACTTTGGATACATACCATAGTTTTGTACCCATCAGTCTACACCTCTGCCTCCCCACCTCCCTCCCCTCCTCCCTCCCCTCCCAGCCTCTGGTAACCATTACTCCACTCTCTACTTTTATGAGAGCCACTATTTTATTTTTCTTCAATTACCCATGACAGACTGATACAGGATGTGTTCAGTTTCCCTGGGCTGGGGTTTCAGGAGAGCCTCTGGGCTTTCAGCCACTCCCTGAGGTCTCAGGGCCCCTCTGGGCTCTGCCCTGGAGGGAAGTTACTGTGGCAAGTTAGACCTATTTTTAGCACCAAGATGGGGGAAATTAGACCACAAGGGGCTGGTTTATGCAATCCCATGGCTCAATAGAGAGCACAGAATATTCTTGAATAAGCCTGCTGCATATAACTGGGAACCACCCCTTAACTGAATATTCATTAGAGAAACTATAAAAGCTGAATCTCAGCCTAAGGCCAGTGGTTGCTCACTTTCCTGGAGGCAGGCTGCACTTCTCTAGCTGAGGTGTGTATATTTTACTTTGTATCTAACTTACTTTCAGCAAGCACCTGGTCATTCTCTTGAGCCAGCCTGTTCTCTGTACTGAATTTTAAGTATGTTTTTCTTGTTGTTTTGTAAGACTTGATGTCTGTACTGAACTTGCTTTTGTGTTAAACTTGGTGTGGGCCCTGCTCAGTCTCTGGACCTACGCCTCACTCTCTCTGTAGAGTTTCTTATCTGTTATATTAAACCTGTTCTCCCCATCTACTGTGACTCTGCCCTTGAATTCTTTCCTGTGGCGGAGTCAAGAACCTGGTAAGAGGACTGGGTGGGTTGAGGCCGACTACCCGGCACCCCTGACCCTACCTCCGACATTGCTATGACACACAGAATAGTTTTAGCGTTGCTCCATTTGTCAGCCAGTGTTACTACAAACAACTGATTTTATCTGTGATCTGTTTTATCCTTATGTTGTAGAAGTTATATTTTTTCTTCTTCTAAATATGCTATTGGTATTCACTTGGGTTTTAGGTTTATTTCCTAATTTGTATTCAGTTTTAGCATTTCCTTTTTCTCCAATTCTTCTTAATTTTATCTTAAGTCCTTTAATACACAAAACACTGACAGAGTTCAAAAGTACTTGGAGAGGTCTCATTCCCCTCCCATCCCTTCCACCCCATTCCCACCCACCCTCTCTAGGTAGGTGGAAAAGTTAAAATGTGCATCATTCCAACAACAGGAAGAAATCTCACTCTTCTTTACAGCCAAGCAGATACAATCCATTATGTACATGTTCTCAAGATAGACAATAAACATGTGAGAGGTAAACGTATAAGATAGAAGATAAATGTGGAAGAGGATTTGACACACCATTTCTATGCAGACAGTCCCTGACTTAGAATTGTTTTATTTGTTTGACTTTACGATGGTACAAAAGCAATTGACATTCAGTAGGAATCATGTTTCATGTTTTGAATTTTGTTCTTTTCCTGGGCTAGCAATATGTGGTATGATATTCTCTCTCATGCTGGGCAGCTGCCAGTCAGCCACGCAATCACTCAGGAGGGTAAGCGACCGATACTGTACAAGTGTACTGTATTCAATAAACTATGTGAGCTGTTCAACACTTTATTATAAAATAGGCTGTGTCAGATGGTTTTGCCCAACTGCAGGCTAATGTAAGTGTTCAGAGCACAGTTAATGTAGGTGAGGCTAGGCTGTTCTGTAGGTTAGGTGTATTAAATGTATTTTCAACTCAGGATGAGTTTATCCAAACATAACTCCATCATAAGGTAAGCAGCACCTGCATATTCTTTCACAATTCATCCTAAATTCATCAGGTCATGGGGGTGGCCATCTGTGCTGATTACCTTCATCCTAAGGAAAAATAAAACTTCTATCTCATGTGGTAGTGGATTGAATTATGTCCCCCCAAAACTCCCTCAAGCTGAATTGTGCCCTGCAAGTTTTATGTATTAGGAACTTGGCCCCACTGTGACTGTTAAGAGGGTGGGAAATCCCTTTATGGTAATTGAATGGTGGAGCCTTGAAGAGCTGATTGGATTGGAGGACCAGACCATGCAGTAGAGAATGGCTTAACAATGGTGGTTGGGGCATAGTTCTGAAGGCTTTAAAAGAGTAGAGTCTGTCTGTCTGTCTGTCTGTCTGTCTGTGTCTCTCTCTCTCTCTCTCTCTCTCTCTCTCTTTCTCTCTCTGCTTCCACTGTCTTGCAATGTGAGACCCCTGGGTCACTGTCACCACCACCAGAGGGACTTTGGACTTCCCAGCCTCAGAAACTGTAAGCAACAAATTTGTTTTCTTTATAAATCACACAGTTTCAGGTATTTTGTTACAAGCAACAAAAACATGACAGCTCTGTTCAAACTGTTACCCACCACTTACTAGCTGTATATCACGTTGGGTACATTAGATCATCTAACGTACTAATACACCTGGCAAGCAGGTAATTATAACGTGGATGCCTAGGTTAAACTCCCACAGTGATAAGGAGGTAGGAGCATTCACTGTCTTCCTTGAAAACTTTACATTTCAAAGAGGTGGTTCCTTGGCCCGTAAGCAACCTATTCCTGGGAAGTAGTGCTGTCAAGAAGCTTATTTATATTTTACAAGGGTTTTACACACATATCAGAGGGACAGGGAAAGGACTCAGAGTTTTCTCAGGAAATGATCTAAGAGAAGGGGAGGGTGTCTCTTTCCCTTCTGGCAACAGGGAAAATTCAATCTTATTTTTATTTACCCTTGCAAAATTAATATCATTAAGTTCAGGTTTATCCTTCCTGCATGTGATTTTGCAAATAAAAGCAAATATATATGAATATTCTTATTTTGCATCTTTCCTAAGGGTCAATTCCTATAATTGATGCCCATCATGGAGTAGATTCCCCAGACAAAACTGGACAGAGACTCACAAAGCACCTGATATAGTATTTTGGGTGCCCTTATCTGGGAAGGTAATATAATTGGGTTTTTTTTTTAAAAAAAAAGATTTTAAAGAACTTCCTACTTTTTAGCCCTCTCTACAATCGAAAATGAACTGGAATTGTCCACCCTATATGATCTCAGAAAACCTGAGTTGAATTAATTTCCTTTCCCTCTCTTGCTACTGGGAAATGAAATTTCCCAATCAAGACAAGGCAAGAATTGATGAAGACAGAGCTCTAATAAGAGGGAAGGCTAGATTTGCATGAATCTTACTGGTACTTTTCCTCCCAAGGGAAAAGTAACACACATCAACCCTCTGAGGGAGTTGATAAATAGCAAGTCATGTTTCAAACTTTTGTTGTTATTGTTGCTGTTTCTCCTTAGAGCAAAAGGCAGAAAGCAGAGCCTGATGGAGCAGGGCCTTGGGCTGTTGAGTGACAGCTCTGTTCAAACTGTTACCCACCACTCACTAGCTGTATATCACACCTGGTACATTAGATCATCTCTTTGATTCTCGGTGACTACACCCCTCCTGTTTAGTTTATTTCCTTTTATCCCCCTTTCCTGACTGTTCCCACTCCCGGACAACAATTCCAATGTGTTTGATGTGCATATATTCTTGCAAAATGAATGTAGCTGTTTTAGTGTGTACTTTTTATTTAACTGAATAGTTTTGTGAGATGTGTGTGTGTGTGTACAACATATATATGACTTAAAGACCCATTCATGTTGCAGTGTGTCAATTGCTACTAAACTTTGGCATCTCGGGAGGGGCTCTGAGGATATTGTGAATTTGGTAACAGACTTAATCTGATGTTCATTTAATGCTTGACAATTTACCAGGAAGAACTGGGTTACCCACAATCCATATTGCTATCTTGAAGGGGGAAAAATATCTGTCTCCAAGACGGTGTGCGAGCCAACTGAAATCTGCATGGTTTGTGAATAAGATGGGTAACAGAAGAAAAAGAAAGCCCAGGCCGGCCACCTAGCATACTTTACCTTGGATGCCTCCAAAAATCTAGTTTAATTTTGCTCAATTTAGCTAGAATTGCATTAAACTACACAAAACATAAGATAAGATCATGTTTCTGGTCCACTTGTAGTCAGAATGCTGGAAGGGACTGTATAAATCTTCCACCATCAACTGGTTTTACACTGGGAGAGACTGAGGATGTCCGAAAGAAGGTAACCACCAATGAATGCCACGTAGCCAATTTGATGGCAGACCTAGGTCTCTGAGGCCTCACTATTTCACCAAGCTGCCTGTCAGCAGTGTTGAATGAAACATCCAAAGTAATGTTCTCAACAGCATACTTCACCTCCCAAACATTTTACAAATATTATCCAAGAATGAAGCATGAAGAGTGAAAATAATTTGTCATTGTTAGCTGCCTTAAACCCCTGCATCCTGTTCATGTTACTGGAACCTGCCCTTGGTCCTGTATCCATAGCAATGAACAAATATTGCACACACTGTAGACCCAGAAGGTTTTCTTGCCATTGGTTAAAGGTGCAGCAATAATGCATTGCACATGGACACAGAATCAAAGTATTTACAGCATTCATGAGGCTTCAACATCTGCACAGCCAGAGAGTTCTGCGTATTACAGAGCATTTCCTAGGAAACCAAAAATAAATACATTATGAAATTTCAGTTTTCATCATGTCACTAGTGTTGTCTTAGCGCCCTGTCATGCTTTCTGCAAAACACACTCCGACCAGAGGAAGGATTCCTTATGTAATCCCATCACATTCTTTGAAATCTGTAGGAATCCCACAGAATGGCTTCTATGTTAGTAATAGTTGCTCTTAGCAAACATTAACTGAACATTCACTGTGTTCTAGGCATTATGCTAACAGCCTTGTGTGCATTCTTTTATTTAATGCTCACTTTAACCCCTAGCAGGTAGGTGCTGCTATCCTATTTTTCTCAGTTAAAAAACGGCCTAATGAATTAAGTAGCTTGTTTTAATGATCAAGACTAGTCAGTGGTATAGCCAGGAATCAAACCTAGATCCCTGATTTCAAAGCCTGTTTGTAGCATGTGTTCAGGGACTATCCACTGTAAATTATACAGGTAAGTGTAGCATAAAATCAATCCCCAGTATCAATAAGTTCCAGTGAAATACACTGTCCTGCGAAGTACATATTTAAAATAGACTCCACCATCGAATCCCTTATTGTTATGGTTAGAATGTTCCCGCCTAAACTCATGTTGAAATTTAATTGCCATTGTAACAGTATTAAGAGGTGGGGGCTTTAAGAGGTGATTAGGTTGAGAGGGCCCCACCCTCATGAATGAATTCATGCCATTATCAAGGGAGTGGGTTAGTTATTGGGGGAGTGAGCTCCTGATAAAGGGATAAATTCAGTCCTCATGTTCCGTCTGTCTCACATGTTCACTTGCCTTCCGTCTCACCAGATGCCCATGCCATGCTCTTGGACTTCCCAGCCTCCAGGACCATGAGCTAAATAAACTGTTCTTTATAAATTATGCTGGTATTCTGTTATAGCAGCAGAAAATGGACTAAGACACTTACCTAGAAATTATTCTGTTTCTGTTTCAAATGAGGGATCTATTTGAAATTTCTCTTTGAAATGGTATCTAGTAAGAAAAGACTGAACATGAGTCTGAACAAGGACTGGCCAGAGCAGCCTCCTCTGAAGCCACAGGGAAACTGTACAGGAGAAGCTCAGGCCTTGTAAAAGATCGCAGTGATACTCCTGATTTCTCACTATAAGGAGCTCATTCAAGAGGAGGAGGAGGGGCCAGCTCAGAAGTACAGGATTGGATGGGAGGGTTGATGTGCCTACCAGGCAGCAATCCAAGTTCATGTCAGTAGCACTGAGGGCTTCTGGGAGTGGGCTTAACCAGGCCCCTCCCCTGAGCAGGTGGGTGTGCCATTCTCCCATAGTCATTGTGGGGGAGATGGCCCCAAGCAGGTCACCTGTAACTGCTCACCAGGTACCACCTCCCATGTGAAGGTGGAGCAGATCAATAAATGGACATTGGCCTTCAGCAGCTGTGAACCAGAGACCACATATCTTCAAGCAGAGTCAAGGTGGAGATTAAGAGACTACTGGAACTAGAGGGGGCTGAATAACCAAAGGGGTATGCCCAGGAATGGGGCACAGCTGAATCATTTCTGTAACATTGCAGGGGTGGGGGCAGGATTGTCCTAAAATGTAGCAAGATGAAATTGGCCCTCATCATTTAGAAGTTCTAAAACAGAGGTTC
>NW_007736040.1:28846-30058 GCF_000696425.1 Galeopterus variegatus
TGTTCTAAGCATTTACAGATATTTCATTTTATCCTTTCAGTAACCCCCCGGGGAGGAGGTACTATTATTATCCTCATTTTACAGAGGATGCAGATCAGAGAGAGGAAGGTCCTAACCAAAGATCTCACAACTAGAAAGAGGTGGAGCCGAGGATGGAAACCAGGTCGCACTGACTCCTGCAAGTCTTAATCACCACTTAATTCTGCCAGGGCTGGGCCTTCCTTCCCATTGGCCTGGGCTATGAGTGCACATTGACGTGGCTGCCTCCCACTTCTTCCATGGCAGGGACCTGAGTGTGGAATGCAGCCAGCAGCTTGCCATCAAGGCTGCTTTCCCAGGGCCTGCTGCTAAGAGCAGAAATGAGCTGCCATCCATGGCTTAGAACCTCAGATGCTCTGAGCTCCTTTCACCGGCCACCTCACTTTACAGCGGGGAAGCTACCTCCCCAAGGATGCACAATAAATAAGCAGCACAGCTGGGAAACATCTGCCTGGAGTCCTCACTTCCAGGTCACTGCTTGATGTTGTTTTGTTTTGTATTCTATTACTATTACTGTAATAGAATAAATCCTATTACTGTAGCTGCTCACATAAATGTCACTGACTCCCTCGGTTCTGCCATCAGAATATACATATTTTCTAATGAAGGCCTATCAGAGATTCACAAGGGTGACAGTTATTCATCCAGCACAACCAAATTTACTTTTTATTAATCCTGAATCAGCACTTCTGCTCGTTTGAGGCAAGTTTCCTAACTAACATGGACCCCAAATTACATATTCCCACCTACTAACCTTTGCCTGGACCACTGTCCTGCCAGTGTCCCCTCTCCAATCCTCTCTGCTTACCTGGCCATGCCCAAGCAACACCCTGAGGAGTCAGCAATCATCTAAACACTGAGTTTACAAATGAATTTTTACCCATGAGTATACTAATTATCCTGATTCGATCACCAAATATTGTACACATGTATTGTTATTCGATTCTGTACCCCACAAATATATATAATCGATTTTTTAAAAAGGATTTTTACTTCAGTCATAAAGATGCAACTCCACTTTTCCATGTAAGCTTTACAACAATACACAGGTTTTTCAATGTATTTTAGGTTCATAAAGAAATAAAACCTGTAGATTGGTAGAAACAGTTTAGAATACTCTACCCATTAACCCGTTACCCGTATGAATTTGAGAATTAAAATCAGAATTTTTCC
>NW_007736040.1:30221-31890 GCF_000696425.1 Galeopterus variegatus
TTCCATGTAAGCTTTACAACAATACACAGGTTTTTCAATGTATTTTAGGTTCATAAAGAAATAAAACCTGTAGATTGGTAGAAACAGTTTAGAATACTCTACCCATTAACCCGTTACCCGTATGAATTTGAGAATTAAAATCAGAATTTTTCCAGGGCAAAGGTACTTGCGTATACCTAATAACACTGATAATGACAGTGTATACTGAAGTCACCTCTGTATAAGGCAATTTGGCATTATCAGTCAAAATTACAAATGCACACACATTTTTTTTTGGCAGCTGGCCAGTAAGGGGAGCCAAACCCTTGACCTTAACACCAAACTCTAGCACTGCACTCTAAATAATGCACATACCCTTTGACCCAGGAATTCTGACACATGCAAATAATGCATGGAGAAGGTTTTTCATTGCAAAATTATTTATAAAATTATATACCATGTAATAGGATTTTATGCAGCTATAAAAGAAAAAGAGCAATGAATTTCTTTTATGTACTGATAGAAAAGATCTCCAAAATGTAAGTGGAGACTAATAAGTTGTATAAGTTCACTAACATAAACACATATTTTCTTATGTATAAATAAACAAACTCTAGAAATATACACATTTATTATTATATAAAGCAAGCATACATTTTTATTCTACTTGGATATGCTTTTTCTTGAACTTATACATGTTTACTGATCAAATTAGCTAGCATTACTTTTATATAACACNTTTTTCTTGAACTTATACATGTTTACTGATCAAATTAGCTAGCATTACTTTTATATAACACTTAAATTTGTAAATGTAAATTTGTGTTTAACAAAATTGAATTACTGTATTGATGAATTTTATTTCGAAAGTTATGCTTTGTTATATGTTCACTTGAGATAATTTCCAGGGTCTTTAAGCAACTCAAAACCTTGATCTGATTGGTTTAACTGATGAATATTCATTGAATATCTATATAATTTCTAGGAAAAATGGAATTCTGAAACATGCATTATGAAGCATAATTTAAGTTTATGTACTTTTGCTTCTTTTTCTATATGCTACAGACAGCCTATGTCTTTGGGTCTGTTACTGTGTTTGCTTTTGCCACTTGGAGCGGTTGTACTGTAAGGCATGCATATGGCTGTAGAAAGTTGTGTTACATGTATTCATGAGCTTTGCTAATCTGCTAAAATGCTAATGGGTAACAGACAGGTCACAGTTAACAAGCATCCCAACCCTCAGTTTTCTCTGCTAAGTAGAACTTGCTTTGCTTAAAAGTTATGATTAACTTAAGGGGCCGGCCCGGTGGCGCACTGCTACAGTGCACTGCTTGGGAGCACCGTGACGCTCCCGCCAAGGGTTCGGATCCCACATACAGACCGGCCGCTCACTGGCTGAGCGAGGTGCGGGTGCAACACCAAGGGTTGCGATCCCGTTGCCGGTCCCGGTCCGGTACGGGCGCGACACTGAGGGTTGCGATCCGTTGCCGGTCACGAAAAAAGACAAAAAGGAAAAAAATAAAAAAATTTTTAAAAGTTATGATTAACTTAAGTGATTGACACTATACTTAGAAGCAATAGTCTCAGAGAAATACGGCTATGTGTGCTTCGGTTTTTTTCAAAGAAAATTAAGTAGTTTTGCCTTAAAGCAGCAGTACTCACACTGGGTTTTGGGTTGGTTTGTTGAAAA
>NW_007736040.1:33385-35085 GCF_000696425.1 Galeopterus variegatus
TTTATTATGCCCTTGATTATTTAATAAAACAAGGTTGCTTACTTAGGAGAGATCTAAAGTTCTTTATAATCATGTTACTTTCTATGCTTATTTTTTAAATGTTTTATTTACCCTTTCAAATGGGTAGACAAATATTATTTCTCAGGCACCCATTATCCTAACTTAAGTGTTCAAATCTCCTGACATATTTGGATTTTTGCCTTCCCCAAATCAGTCCTAAAGGTGAAATAAAATAAAATAAAACTTTAATGATAGCTGAGCTCTCCTGGAAAGCCCATTGGAAATCACAAAAGATATGTTACTTCACCATATAAAAAGAGAAGTGCCAGCAATAATTTGTTGTATTTGATATGTTGCTATTGATGAATCTCACAGGAATAAATAAGATGTTTTTTATCAAAGAGGAAGAAACTGTAGGACAAATTTTCTTTCAATGGAAAACTGAGAACTATCTATAGCACACCCTTTCACATTATCTGATTTTGATTCTGTGGAAGCTATTTTGCAACTCCATAAAAATGTAGGTAACTGATAGCAATGCAAAATAATTCTTGCCTCCAGACATGTACATTCTGTCCAGACCAGAAGAGGTTCAATCAAGTGCCCTTTTGCATCCTGGAAAATGCTGGTTTGGATTCAGTTTGTGCATTCATTTCATATAAATTTTCACTTTTTGACTACTGTGTGTGTGTGTGTGTGTGTGTGTGTGTGTGTGTGTGTGGCTGGCCAGTACAGGGATCGACACCTGGACCATGGTGTTATCAGCACCGTGCTCTAACTAATTGAGCTTACCTGGTCAGCCTTTTTCAACTTGTTTGAGTTAGTTATAATCTGCCTGGTTCCCTCATTGATTCAGAGAAATAAAATCCTTAACACATGTTCATTTTATATCGGAGAGTCATGATTTTTACCTTATTTATTTTTTTTGGTGTCTTTTAACAATCCATAGTATAGAAGTTAATTTATTACAAACAATGGAAGCNATACTTAGAAGCAATAGTCTCAGAGAAATACGGCTATGTGTGCTTCGGTTTTTTTCAAAGAAAATTAAGTAGTTTTGCCTTAAAGCAGCAGTACTCACACTGGGTTTTGGGTTGGTTTGTTGAAAACTCTTTATACTCTTCAAACATATTTAGAACACAGAAGAGTTTCTTTGTGGATTGTTACTTTTTCTTTTTTTCTTTTTCTTTTTTTGGCAGCTGGCGGGTTCTGGGATACAAACCATGACCTTGTTATAAGGCCACGCTCTAAATGAGTTAACCAGCCAGCCTGTTAATAGCTATTGATATTTACTATATTAGAACTCGAAACAGAACTTTTTAAAGAGCTCATTTAATGATTTATTTGAAAACAGCAGCAATGAATGGATTACAGTGAACAGATCTCAGCAGCATTATGAAATCAGTTCTGACCTCATGGATTCCTTGAGATTGGTTCTAATGTAAAGGGTCAGTTTGTTATAGAATATAAATGAGCATAATGAAGGATTTAAAGTGAATTTTATTTGCTTTGATTTATAATACCTGAGTCTGAAATGCGCTAAACACTGTGAAATGTGTTACAGATCTTATAAAGGTTTGCTTTTATAACACTATGCATTTTATCATATAAAAATATATATTATAACAATATTATATAATATGGGATGTCTTCAAAAAGTTCAAGGAAAGATTCATATTATCTTTCAATCCTATTTAAAT
>NW_007736040.1:36375-43162 GCF_000696425.1 Galeopterus variegatus
GACATGTACATTCTGTCCAGACCAGAAGAGGTTCAATCAAGTGCCCTTTTGCATCCTGGAAGATGCTGGTTTGGATTCAGTTTGTGCATTCATTTCATATAAATTTTCACTTTTTTGACTACTGTGTGTGTGTGTGTGTGTGTGTGTGTGTGTGTGTGTGGCTGGCCAGTACAGGGATCGACACCTGGACCATGGTGTTATCAGCACCGTGCTCTAACTAATTGAGCTTACCTGGTCAGCCTTTTTCAACTTGTTTGAGTTAGTTATAATCTGCCTGGTTCCCTCATTGATTCAGTGAAATAAAATCCTTAACACATGTTCATTTTATATCGGAGAGTCATGATTTTTACCTTATTTATTTTTTTGGTGTCTTTTAACAATCCATAGTATAGAAGTTAATTTATTACAAACAATGGAAGCCTTAGGCATTAGAGTTTAATTCTCTCCCTTAATCCTGTTTGAAAATACATGGAAGGTAGTAACTGAAAGCTGCTGTGTTAACCTTCAACAACTCTGTAATCTGCCCCCTCTCTTGCATGCAGTAGCCCTTGGGCAAGTCACTTCCCTCCCTTACACCTATGTACCCTACTACTCAGGTGGGACTAAAGTAATCCCTGGCCACCCTATATGAGCAGGTGGTACTAGATCAAGGGTCCCAGTCCTGGAAGGGTAACATCAAACATATATAGTCTGGAAGTGAGGAGAAGCAGGGTAGGTTTAAGAGGTTGGTTTTATTTCATTTATTTAGTGGGACTGCTGCAGGAGCTGGGTTGAAATGAAGATGGCATGAGCCAGGAGATGAAGAATTTTTAAAACCTTTTATTGAAGTGTAACATATACATATACATTTTAAGAATTGAATGCATGCATGTAACCAGCACCCAGATCAAATGACAGAACTTTACCAGTGTTACACCTCTTTTCCCTGTGTAACGGATTTGAAGAAAAGAATTACACAAATGCTCAAGCACTATGTATGCATTGAGGCCTGTATGGACTGCACTTCAGTAATTTCTCCGTTAGGAGGAGCAAAACTGAATGTGGCAGCCGCTTCCAAAGTTAGCTTCTCCCTTTTATTGTAAAGACAAGGAAGTTTTACAAGAAAATTCAGTTGATTTAACCATTACAAAGGCACAAGGATATCGGCAGAATTATGGCTAACAAATGGAAAACTAGTAACATCAATGAAATAAGCAAAGTGACATTCCATAATGCAATTTGCAAAAGGTTAAGTTGATCCACCAACAAAAGCTTGATCTTAGCAAACACTGTTTTTCCCTACAGCAATTTCTCCAGTATTTTACATATCAATCAAGTAACTTGTCTGTCCTTGAACCAGCAATTTTGCTGTGTTACAAATGCTTTAGCCTGAGGAAAGTTTCCTGTCTTTTGCAAGGTTAACATTTCTATATATAATTCCAAAAGGTTAGATTGGAAAATAGGCCCTGTGAAATACATTTGCTTTATAAATATTAGTATATTCCACATACCAGCATTTCAGAAGACCTCTCATTTCTCTTTCAGTTACCACCCACCCCCAGCAACATAAAAGGAACTTGATACTGAGTTCTCATAGCATGGATTAATTTTGCCTGTTTTTGTACTTCATATAAATTGAATCACACAGCAATTTTGTGAAAGTTTCTTTCATTAGTTCATCCATAATCTTGCATGTAGTGGTAGGTCATTCATTACCTAGTCTGATGGGAATTTGGATAGTTCCCAGTTTAGGAATCTTATGATAGCACCACTACAAACATTCCTGTTTATGTATTTTTTTTTCCTTTTTGTCTTTTTTCATGTCCGGCAACGGATCGCAACCCTCAGTGTCGCGCCCGTACTGGACCGGGACCGGCAACAGGATCGCAACCCTCGGTGCTGCACCCGCACCTCACTCAGCCAGTGAGCGGGAACCGGTCTGTATGTGGGATCCGAACCCTCGGCGGGAGCGCCGCTGCACCCCCAAGCGGTGCACTGTAGCAGTGCGCTACCGGGCCAGCCCCTGTTTATGTATTTTTATGACCGTGCATTTCTGTTACATATATACTAGGAGTGGAATTGCTAGGTCATATTTATTTCTGTATCTGTTGATCTGTATAAATATTAAAAACCCTGATTTCATGATGATACCTCCAATTCTAATCTAACACAATGGAGTTCATTCTACCCTTCCCCCTTTCTTTACTTGTAGTTTCTTTCTTTGACAATGAGAAACATAGCTCCCATTAAATACTATGTATTTACTTATTTGCTCAATCCTGGAAAACCCATAAAATAGTTTCAGAATTACTAATCCATATTCCCTAGCTCTGTCTGCTGAGAGGACCTTGAAGCATTCACACCCCAGTAGCAATGAGCAAATCCAGCACCCAGATCTAGTTTCTAAATACCATTCCCCGAGAAAAGGAAGCAGGGTTCCTTGGAGAAGTGCCTGAGCCCAGAGTGGGAGCAGTGAAATTACAGGCTGAGCCTGGAACATCTTGTGGGTCAGAAAGAAAAGAAGTGCTCAAAATAGAATGGAGGTATTTCTTTTCTTTTTTTTTTTTTTTATAAAAGATGACCAGTAAGGGGATCTTAACCCTTGACTTGGTGTTGTCAGCACCACGCTCTCCCAAGTGAGCCATGGGCCAGCCCTATACAGGGATCCGAACCCGTGGCTTTGGTGTTATCAGCACCACACTCTCCCAAGTGAGCCACGGGTGGGCCCAGAATGGAGGTGTCTCAAACACACACAGGAGCCAACTTGAAGTTGCTCACAGTGGCCATATCTGGGACAATTTGATCAACAAAGCAAATAATGTTAGCCATGGATTAAACCTAGTAGAATAAACTATCCATAAGTCCATACTGAAATAAATAATTGAATAAATAAATGAGAAGGAAGGGACAGCTCTTCCTTATAGTTGAATTCCAATTAGTAAATGCAGAAGGACTTATGCAAATAGAAAATTACCCGTTAGAAAACACAGTCGTAAAGAATGCTGCAGACAAGAATCACCAATGAATGCTAAAATTAGTGGGTGAAACCATGATGATAAACAGATATCTGCATAGTCTCGAAGTATCTCCCCATAGTATACTTATTAATTACAAAAGGAAAATAGGGATTGACAGTGGAAATAACGGGCAGACATCATCTTAACCCCATCATCTTTCAAAGTTAACATCACCAGTAATGAGGCACAGCAATATCACATGAGCCTGCTGATATGACATACTGGGGAAGGGTATGACATCACTTCAGTGGTATTCTCACCAAAAATGCATAACCTTACACTTACCATGAGAAAAGCCAGACAAACTCAAGTTAAGGAACATTCTATAAAATAACTGGCCAGCACTCTAGTATGTCAAGGTTATGAAAGACAAAAATGACTAGCCCGGATTCTTAAAAACTGTCAAAGTTAGGAGAGACAAAAAAAAGACAGGAGCTGTTCTAGATTGTAGGATCTAAAGAGACACACATGGTCACTGAATGCAATGTGGGGCCCTGGACTCCATTCTGGAGCAAAAAAGAGCATTAGTGGGGCAGATGGCAACATCTGAATGAGGTCTATAGATCCATTAATATTATTGTGCTGTTGTTAATTTCCTGGCTTTGGTAATTCTACTGTAGTTATGTAAGATGTTAATATTTGGGGAAGCTGGTGAAGAGTATACAAGAACTCGTTGTACTATTTGTGCAAGTCTAAAATTATTTCTAAAGGAAAAAGGAGAGTGATGGAGTTTGGATGTGTTGTCCCCACCGAAACATGTGGAAATCTGATCCCCAATGTGGCAGCGCTGGAAGCTGTTTGAGTCATGGGGGCGGATCCCTCATGAATGGATTAATGCTCTCCTTGGGGGAGGGGGCTTAGTCAGTGAGTTCTTGGTTAGTTCCCCACAAGAGCTGGTTATTTAAAGGACCCTGGCACCTACCCTCTCTCTCTCTTTTGCTTCCTTTTACCATGTGATCTGCTTGTACCCACCAGCTACCTGCCGCTTTCTGCCATGAATAGAAGCAGCCTGAGGCCTGTGCCAGATGCAGCTGTTCCAGAATCATAAGCCACATAAACCTCTGTTCTTTATAAATTACCCAGTCTCAGGTATTTATGTTATAGCAACACAAATGGACTAAGACAGAGGGGGTTGTGTGTGATTGTGTCAGCCTTCAGTCAAAAACTCTGCCTGCAGAATGAAGTTCTACTCTCCTGAGAGTGGCATTCAAGGCCCTCAATAATCTGACCAAAACTTCCCCTGGATTTATTACCCGCCCCCCTTTCCTATCACCACCCACACCCTGCCAATCTCCACGGCATGCAGGATGCACTGCTTAGAAAAACCCTAGTCATGTTTGAAGACTCCCATCACAGGGGGTCTTGGCACCTATTCCAGGAAGCAAAGTCAGCTGCGGCTCTTCCTTGGTCAGCAGCTGACCAAGGAAGAGAAACCTTGACCCCTCTCCAGGGCCTGGAAACCTTGACCTCCCTCCAGGGCCTCTGCAGACCTGACTGGCATTTGCTCTCACCCTTTCTGCCTGCAGGAAACTTACAACCTGCAAATAAACAAGGCCAGGGAAAAACAGCAAGAGGCCCTGGAGAGCAGGTCAGAAGCAGAGGGGCGAGGGAATTCACATTTTTCTGCTGTGATGTAGGTGTTATCATTACTCCCTCTTTGCTGGAGAGGAAATTGAAACTCAGGGAGGGGAGGTGACCTGCCTAAGACTACATAGCCAGTCAGGACAAAGTCAGGATTCGAACTCATTCCTCTGCCTCCCTTACTAAAGGATACTAACTCCAAATGCTTTGAATAGTCAATCACGCAGGGTCTTCAGATGGTTTACATTTTACCCAACTCCCACCTCAGGGAGCCAAAATGCAATCATCTCCCAAGAGAGCATTGCAGAGGAGGTTCTCAAAGACCTGGAGGGAATTGCCAACTGAGTCTCTATCCCCAAACTCCATAGAGGACCCCAGGATCATGGCTTAATCCATTCTCAGGAAACCTCCATGGATTTTACAATTAACTGAATTGACATTCAGCAATTTGAACCTGCTGCAGAAACATCTCGAAGCTGAGCAGTTGGGATACCAGGCACTGTGGTCAGCTGGGACCGAGTTTGTTTGCTAGACCCCTCTAGGCTGGTTTTCTTCTCCTTTAAATGTGGATTTATCACTTCAAAAGACTCTAGTTTCGAAACTGCTATTAACAAGCTCTGGGATAACCACACCATCTCATACGACAGTGGCCAAGATTAACTGGGAAACAGACCATAGGACTTCACACAGAGCTTGATATGAACTTGGGATCAATGACTGTTGGCTATTAGCACTAAAACTACTGATATTACAACTGTTAGTATTAAGCCTCTACTCTCACTCCTCCCTGTACCAAGAAGACCTTTCACATCTTTCTATATCTTCTCCCACCTGGAGGGATTCAGGACTGCATGCAAGAAAAAGGACATTTTTTTTAAAAAGAAGATAACGTTTCTTAAATCTCAACTTGTCAAATCCCCTGCTCCTCCTTTTTCTGTCCCCCAGCAGAGACATCTGCACCCACACTCCCCTGAATCACTTTCTCTGGCTATAATTTGTTGTGTGCCTTGGGCTAGTAGCCCCCCTCCATTTGTGCAGAGAGGAGGCTGGTCTTGCCCATCATCACCAAGAGCTCTCTGGGTATGGGTCTCCCTGGTGGCTCTGGAAACCCTTGCTTGTGCCAAAAGGAGAAGACAAGGAGGCTTTGTGCAGCTTAGGTCCACCCAGCCACCGAGGCTCTTCCAATTGGGCTGTCCCTCTCACCCCACTTCTATCCCCAGAGAGATGGCCAGCCCCTGTTTCCTGTTTCCTTTGGCCCCTTGCCTGTGGGCATGGGCTGGAGAGCAAGCCCCTGCCAGATTTCCCACACTTTGTGCTCTCAGCACAGCCAGGCTGAGAGGACCACGCACATCCTGCTGTATTGCCTAGGGAGGCAGAACCTAGCCACTGACATAACATGGGCACCTCTGGGGCAAATCCCCAAATCCTTAAATAGTTTCTGTGTCCCTTGGGCCACCTATTAAATTCGATGAGGCTCACATTCTGTTCAGCATGGGTTTTGATGCCACCTGCCAGGGTAATGGGAGCATCAAATGAAAGAGAAGCTCCTGCACTTAAGGGCACTCCATTCATGCTGGCAGTTCTGAGTGTGTCTCCCTAAGTGCATAAGGCTTGCCGCTCTAAGCCCCCAAGTATCCCATTTGCCCTAGTCTCACCTCCGCCCTCCTCCAGATTTCCTATCTAGTAACTTTCCTGCGGCCTGAGAGTCAAGAGTCCTGATAACGCTGAGGAGCATGGATTTTGGAATCAGATCAACCTGGCTTCTAACCTGGGATCTGCCACACTCTGACCTTGGATCAAATATATTTAACATATCTTATTTGAAAAATGGTGATAAAGATACTTACCTGATAGTTCTTCTCCACCACAACAAGGCTCCTGCTCATTTTTCTCATCACACAAGGGCAATTTTGTGAGAGTTTTGATGGGAAATCGTTAGGCATCCACCTTACAGTCCTGATTTGGCTCTTTGTGACTTCTTTTTGTTTCCTAATCTTAAAAAATAATCTTTAAGGGGCACCCATTTTTCTTCAGTTAATAATGTAAAGAAAGACCACACTGACATGGTTAAATTCCCAGGAACCTCAGTTTTTTAGTGATGAACTGAATTGCTGATATCATAGCTTACAAAAGTGTCTTGAGCTTGAAGGAGTTTTTTTTTTTTTTTTTTTTAAAGATGACCGGTAAGGGGATCTTAACCCTTGACTTGG
>NW_007736040.1:43923-44461 GCF_000696425.1 Galeopterus variegatus
GAACCCGTGGCCTTGGTGTTATCAGCACCGCATTCTCCCGAGTGAGCCACGGGCCGGCCCCTTGAAGGAGTTTATGTTGAGAAATAAAGTTTATACTTCTTATTTTTGTCTTTTAACTCCATTTTTTCACAAAACGTTTAATGTCCCCTCGTACAGCCTTAGCCCAATATGAGGTTCAGAGAAAAAGTTTAGAAAGTAACAGAATAGTAACAAATAATGACACATTATTAGTCCCAGCTGGCCACTGACTTGCTTTGAGGCCTGGCTTCTGGCTGGCGTATGTACCTCATTCCCGCCAGCGATGCCAGTCTCCGCTGGTTTTAGTTTCATCGGTCATTTCTAGAGAATGTTGGAAGGAGGACATTAGTAAACTGGGTCCTTACTGTCATCTTGCCCAGAAGTTTTCCTTGTTTGGACCGATTTCTGTTGGTGTAAGGAAATAAGTTGATTCCCAAACACTTATCTTAAATCCAGCCGGTTTATGGAGAATTTAAATAGCTATTCTAGTCCTACTGGATTTTGTTTGGGGTTTTTTTTT
>NW_007736040.1:45402-47239 GCF_000696425.1 Galeopterus variegatus
AAAAAAAAATTGAATAGGCGAATGAAGCTCAACCTCACTCATAGTAAACATCATGGAAATAAAAACAAGATAAGATTTTTCATCATCGAATTGTCAACATTTAAAAAGGTAAATATCGATCTACAACTTCAGGTTCCTCCACTCCAGAAATATTTTATGTAAATGGTGTCCCCTGCAGCACAAGACCAACATAGAGTAACATATAGTGGGTGCAGTTTGGAACAGTGCTCTCAGCGCCCTGCCCCTCCTGCGGGCTTAGTGAGAGTTTTGGGGACAGTTTTTGTCATATCCACCAAAGTATAGAATATAACTCAATAATTCCTTTTCCAGGAATCTAGCTTTTCAGATATGCATGAATATGTAATATCAACCTAAAGATATCTGCAAAAGGATGTTCACCAAAGCATGCTTTATATTGGAAAGAAAAGGAAACAACCTACGTGTCTATCAGTAGGGGATTGTCTAGATAAATAATCTTGCATTTGGTCATGGGATATTTTGCAGCTCTTAAAAGGAATGATGTAGATTTATGTGTACTCACACAGAATGAGCTTCAAGACTTAATTTTAAGACTGAGATAAACATGAATGTAAAAGCAAATCTCAAACATATATCTATTATTTGATCACATGTATATACGTTTGTGTATGAATATATATCAGGGAGATTAGATGCACAGACAAGGAACAGNAGATAATAATAGATCTGCAACATAACCAGCGCCATTTTAGACAAGCCCAAGTACAAAATGGCGCCGTCCACCTCCTCACCTCCCCTGCCCTGTTCTCTTTTACAAGAAGCCTCATAGTTTCACAGAAAATGAAACCTTTGGCATTTCCACGTGCACAGAACTCAATCCCCACCCCGGAATTACATCACCCAGCTCTTGGCGCCAACATACCAACATAAGCTCTACCACCCACCCCACACCTGGTGCTGTCCCCCATTTTCAGGGCAGCCCCGGGCTGTCCTCCATTTTGAGCACAGCCCAGCAGATTTCTTTCTTTAATAAAGCTTGAACGGTACCTGGCATCTTGGCTCACTTTCTTTCAGATAAGAACAGTTATCTTGTTAAGGAAATATCCCTTTATTTCTACCTCTTAGAGTCAGTTGTTTTTAAGTCACCGAGGCTATTTAATTTCATTGAATAATAGTTTCAGTATTTATGAAAATGATAAGGCTATTTTGATTTTTGTTCCTTTGATTTTTCCAGAACTTCACTTGGGAATGAATATGTAGCCAACAATTTATTTTATGTTCACATCAGTGGCTAAAGGATGTACTATACAATAAAGAACATTAGGATATTTAGATATCCATTTGGGAACATTTTTTAATTTTGAATCTTTCCTGGCGACCACATAAAAATTCTAGATGGAGAAGTCTGCACACTTCAGTTAGCACGATCAGTTAGAGCATGGTGCTGATAACACCAAGGTCCAGGGTTCAATCTCTGTACTGGCCAGCCACCAAAAAAGAAAGGAAAAGAAAAGAAAATACCTCTAAAAAATCTTAAAACCATTTGAAGAAAGTATTTTTCAAATATGGAAAAATTTTTGTAATCTCAATGTGAGGAATCATAAGCAAGTTTTAAACCCTTCAAGTCATAAAAGAAAATCTTGAGAGATATGGCTACCTAATATCCAAAACTTCTGTATGTAAGAAACACCGCAAAGAAAGTTAAAGACAATGGCACACTGGGAAAAAACATTGCCAACATATGTAACAGGAATTAGAATAGTAATCAGAGTATCTAACAAAAAGGGAGGAAATAAGAAAAAAAAATTGAATAGGCGAATGAAGCTCAACCTCACTCATAGTAAACATCATGGAAATA
>NW_007736040.1:48173-50323 GCF_000696425.1 Galeopterus variegatus
TTTTTTTTAATCTTAAATTCAAAATATTAGATAGCCCACTGGCTGTGAGCTGCAAGAATTCTTGTGGGTTTGTCTGTTCTTTGACAACTTCCCATCTGGCTAACTAAACTGCCAAGGAATGTCCTATCTCCAAGTGTGAAAAATTCTTGGCATTCCTGAAATAAATCCTTCTTCTGAGCCAGCTCACCTAAGCATCATAATCCCATGAGGGCTTTTTAAAAATTTAGATCCAAGTCTCTGTCACAGATCTCCTGACTCAGAATCAGAACTTCTGTATCTGGGGCTCTTATCTTGCTTTAGAGGAGGAAGTGAGATGTGAGGATTACTGATCAGTGTGGTGACTTTATTGGACAACTGCACAGCCACAGCCAGGACCAGAGAAGGCAGAGAGGCAGCCATGACCTGCAAGCGCTCCAGTTAACCCTAGTGAGGACTCGAGGATAAAGACATTCTCCCTGGCTGGGTGACAAAGGCGCTCTCTTTGCAGCCATCTAAGGCACCCAGGGCTCTGCAGCAGTTATGTCAGGGCTGCAGTTTTTGTTTGTTGTTTTCACTGAAACAACTTTTTTTGTTTTTGCACTCCTTGGAGGGAGTGTGGGTAAAGTTTAAACTATTGTATTCTATTTGTTTTTGTGTGTTTGCTTGTTTGTTAGCAGCTGGACGGTAAGGGGATCCCAACCCATGACCTTGGTGTTAAAAGGCTGCCCTCCAACCAACTGAAGCAACCAGCCAGCCCTAACTATTGTATTCGAAACTGGAGGCAGATGGGGGTTGATTGGAAGTTCACTGAAAAACCCACCCAGCTCTTAGAATGGAGAACCCCCCCACCTGGCTTGCTTAGAATAGACAAAGACGACCAGGCTCTCAGGGATGTGGTGAGTATCATCACGTAAGGACCGGGCTGCAGAGGCAGCATAAAAGAAGAGAGAGGAACGGAGAGAGAAAGGAGAGAGAGGAAATAAAAGGAGAAAAGAGAAGCTGAGGCAGAAAGAGGCTTTGGAGATAAATGGATATGAACGAGGATAGAAAGAAAAGGGAGTTTTAGCATAATTAGATCCAAGCGCTGACTCCACATTACACCAGCTGTGTGACTATCGCACAGGTTCTTAACCTCTCTGAACCTCAATTTCTTGATCTGCAGGATGGATGTAATGATGTGCCCCTGATGCAGATGCAGTGAAGATCAGAGAGGTGGTACGTGTAGAAGTGAGTCGATCGAAGCTTAGCTGCCGTTTATTAATATTATGATGGTTACTAGACCTTGAACTCCTCAAGGACAGACACAATATGTGAATTATTTCCCTTCCTCCTCCCCCAGAATCTTCCTAACACTAGTGCCCGGCTTTTGCATCTGCTGAGCACTCTGATTTTGATTCTCTTTGGGTTCCTTGTCTTTAAATCATTTTACAAGTTTGAAATTGTAGATAACTGAGAGCGATGCAAAATAATTGTTGTCTATAGATTCGCAGATTTTACCTGTTCTAGGTTGACTTGATCCCATCCTCACTGTGTGCAAGAAGCTAGTTGGGCCCTCATGTGCACATCCATGTCAGTATTCCGGATCTGTGTCTATTCTTTGGACCGGCTGTAACATCTTACTCTTTTCCTCATTAATAATGAGTTAAATAAAATCTTCAGCCCGTGCTCATTTTATATCTGCATGGGAGTCATGATTTCACCTTTTCTTGAAAGTACCTTTTAACATTGCTGTTCCTCCTTTACCAGAACCGTGGGTTTCTGTAGCAGGCAGACACCACCTCTGAGTCTCCATCCCAGGGCCAGACACCGTGCGGTGCAATCAGAGTGACTCCGTGTGGGAGGCAGACACAGCAAAGCTGCCAGGCCCCGGGGAGGCAGGGGTGCAGGTCCTGCGCCGTGGCCGAGTCTCGGCTGACACCGAGGAAAGCGCTCTTCTCCGGGCTCAGTCTGCCCGTCTGTGAAAGGGGCTCACCCCGAACGCCCGGCCCCGAGGCGGCCGCCTGGGCCCGTCCCCTCACCCGCTCGCCGCGCTTCTGCGCCCGGGCCCGGGAGGCGCGGGGTGGGCGGGCGGCCCCTTCCTGGCGGGCGCTCGGGCTGGCGCCGTCCGCCGGCGGGGTCTCTGGGATCTCTGGGCTCCGCGCTGCCCGCAGGGTGCCGAGGGGCCTCTGGAG
>NW_007736040.1:51323-53982 GCF_000696425.1 Galeopterus variegatus
TGCAGAGCCCGGGGCCGCCCAGGAACTGGGGCGCGGACGGCGAGCGCTTCCTCCCGGCCGGCCGCCCGCACCATGCGGCCCCTGCTGTGCGCGCTGGCCGGGCTCGTCCTGCTCCGCGCCGCGGGCGCCTCGGCCGGTGAGTGGGGCAAGGGCAGGGGACCCGGGGCCGGAGACACCAGCGCTGGCGAAGTAGGAATGAGCACGAGAGACCGAGGGAGGAAGGGGGAGACAGATGCCAGGAAGGGGGAGAGACGGGGAGAAAAGAGGGGCGCAGAGAGAAAGAGACAGACAAGGGCGGGGAGACGGAGACAGGAACAGAGAGAAAAGGGGAGCGGGGACAACGAAACGAGAAAGAGAGGCTGAGACAGAAAGACCTGGAGATAAACGGGTAGGAACCAGGACCGAAGGAGTGAAATGGCAAGAGGAAGGAGGAGAGAGTATGCGGGGTTGAGAGAAGCGGAGAGAGAGGGAACCGATGTCAAGGGCGAAGCTGGCGGGAGAGGCAGAGACAAGGACCTGGGCTGGGAGGTCGCGTCTGCAGGGTCGGGCAGCCCCCGGGCCGGCTCCATCCCAGGGGCCTGCAGAGGCACCCAGGGCTGGCTTTACAGGGCATTGCACTGGAAGCTGAGCTCCGAAGGGCGAATGGCCCAGGCCTGGTCCAGCACAGCCATCCGGGAGCCAGGCAGGCGACCCCAGGAGAAAGGCCACTGCTTCACTTGCCAGGTGGCCTGAGGGGCTTCTGCAGTCTGGGTGAGGAGGCCAGCCTCCAGGGGCCAGCTTTCCAGGGAGCTTCCCCTAGGGCCTGAGCTGCCTTGGGGCGGAGAGGGGTGCAGGAGGGAGAGCCATCTGGGTGCTCCATTAGCTGGGTTCCTTGCCTGGCACTGTCCCCACCCCCCACCAGCATTCTTAATGCTGCTTCTTCACAGGTGAGACTCAGATAGGGTGACTTACTGGGCTACAGCCCAGGACTGTGCACAAAGATGCTCTTTCCACGACCCCACGACCCTGCACATTGCACAGCACTTTGCAGTTCTCAGGCCACATTCCCGTTTACCCAGGGAACAGCGATTGCTCGTCCCAGTTGTCCAGGTGAGGGGAACGCTCAGTCTCACAGTTGTGCCAAGGCAGAGCCCTCACCAAGCATCCAGGCCTCCTGCCCCCTCAGTCAGGCCCTTGTCGCCACCCAGGCAGAAGTGTCCTGTGCTAAGATAGAAGAGTCACTTTTGGGATCCAGTGTACTGTGGGAGTGAGCACCAGGAGAAAGGACCCAGGCCGGCCCTGATCCTGGGGAGCCCCTACCTTGGGTAAGTCCTTCACCTCTTTGAGGCTGTTTCCTCCTCTGTAAATTGGGGAACATGACACCCACCCTGCAGGACTGGCTTCAGGGACTGGGTGAGAGAGGCAGTGCCCAGCAGGAAACGTGCTTCCACACCAGTTCTCTCATGCTCTCCATCGGTCTCTCTGAGCCTCAGTTTCTCCACCTGTTACAAGGCTGTGTGAAGAGTGGCAGGGACTCTACCCAGCACAGAGCCCGGCCCACAGTTCCTGTTCTCCCTTTTCCCTCCCTCCCTCTTACCCTCCTCCCACCTCGGCCCCAGACCAGGGAGCTGAGGTCACTGAGGCAGTGCCTGGGGGAGGAGATGGCAGCCCGCCCATAAGTGGCTGCACAACTGGTACATACACTTTAATTTAAAGCTGTTTTTAAACATTTTTTTTCTGTGATTATGCATGCTCACTGCTACAGTTAAGAAGAAAAGAGTCAAAGGTATAAAGGTATTAATGTAATTTCATACTGATTTCACATTTTTGTGTATAACCTGTCAGATTTCAGACAATATCCCTTTGTATTTCATACCTTTTGATTATGAAAACTTTTGGATACAAAAGTAAAATACAAAATTACAGTATAAAAAAAGAAAATATTATACCTCTCAACCCTGCTTCAATTACTATCAGTTCATGGTCAATCTTTTGTCATCTATAATCCCCACTTTCTCACCCCTCCCTGGATTATTTTAAAGGAAATTCCAGGCATCATATATTTTCATCTGTGCGTATTTCCTTGTATATCTCCAAAAGAAAAGTACTCTTTTTAATAAACATAACTGCAATACCATCACACCCAAAAAATGAACAATGATTCCTTAATATCATCAAAAATTCAATCAGTATTCACATGTCCTTGATTGAGTCATATGTTTTTACATTTCATTTGTTTGATTCAAATAAAATTACATATATTGTATTAGGTTGATATGTCTGTTAAGTCTCTTTAAATAGGTAAGTTCTCGGCCAGCTGCCAAACATATATATATATTCTCTTTTTTTTTCTTAAATTTTATTTGTTGGAGAAACTAAGTTTGTCCTATAAAGTTTTCCACGTTTAAGATTTTACTAATGGCATCCCCCTGGCATCATTAAAATATCCCTCTGCCCCTTGTATTTTCTATAAATTGACAGCTAAAACTAGAAATTTGATCTAATCCAATTAGATTTTTTCTTTGCAAGAATACTTCATAGGTAGTCTTTATTGTTTAATTTTGTATTTCTTTGATTACTACTGGGTTGGATTTTTTTCTTCAAAGGCATATTGATCATTTCTACTAATTCTTGTATACTGCCTTAGACTTTCTCAATTGTGGTATTGGGATTTTTCATA
>NW_007736040.1:54777-55832 GCF_000696425.1 Galeopterus variegatus
TTCTACTAATTCTTGTATACTGCCTTAGACTTTCTCAATTGTGGTATTGGGATTTTTCATATTTATCTGTAATAGCTCTTTATATATAAAGTCAAGCAAACTGGTTTGTGTTACCTGTAGAGAACTATCTTTTTGTTGTTGTTGTTGACAGCTGGCCATTATGGGGATCTGAACCCATGACTAACCTTGGTGTTATAAGGAGAAACCATTTTTTTAAGACAGGGCTTCAACTGAATTCCTATTTTGCTAGCAGAGGGATCGGAAGTCCTAAGAGCCTAGCCCTATTAACAGCACCATTCTCACCCATGCCTCGGGTTCCACTGGGGAAGCTGCCACTGTTCAGCACCATCCTAGGTCCCATGGACATCTGTCTTCCATCGGCCTTCTGCTTTTGCTTTGGGTGAAAGAGGAAGATGCTGGAGGGCTGTAGTGAGGATTATGGTGTTTCTTCTTGCAAAAATGGGTATATGGTGGGGAGTGAACCACTCAAAGACAGTTTGATCCAAGGTGCACATTTGGGTTCTTGTAGGTCTTGAGACAGCAACAAATGTGTCATGTGTGTAGATTACCTTTGCCCCATACCTGTCCAACCCCTCATTTTACAGAGGAGGCAACTGAAGCCTCCAGGTGGGAGGCCCTTGATTTATACGAAGTCACACCACCGCTGGGGCACAGTATAGACAGTGTCAGGCAGGTCGGACTCAGATCCTGTTGCCACAACCTACTAGCTGTGTAATCTTGGTCATATTATTCAACCTTGACCTCTTCGATCTTTGCTTTTCTGATTTGAAAAAAAAAAAAAAANATGTATATACGTTTGTGTATGAATATATATCAGGGAGATTAGATGCACAGACAAGGAACAGAAAGACTTCACCAAGCTGAGGGGACTGGACTAGACTGGACTCGTCAGGCAGGAAGAAGTTTCATGTTTTACTCTGTATACTCAATTACTTTGTGCTATACCACAACAAGAGAGCACTGTCTATGGTTTTTTTTTTTAATCTTAAATTCAAAATATTAGATAGCCCACTGGCTGTGAGCTGCAAGAATTC
>NW_007736040.1:57247-67408 GCF_000696425.1 Galeopterus variegatus
AAAAAAAAAAAAAAATAAGCAGTAGGGGTACAGATAAGAGTACTGACCTCACAGATAAAATTAAATGAGATCTCCCAAGTAAACTCTCCACAAAAAGCTTGGCACGTGATAAGTGATCACAAATCAATAGTGCTTGGAATATAGAGTATAGCTATGCCCATTCTAAAGGTAAAGAAACCAGGGATCCAGCAAGTGGTGTTGGTCTATAACAGAGAACCCAGAGAGCCGAGTCAGGGCTGAGCCTTTTGTGTCCTTGTTGAGAAGCCCATGCCAAGCATTCCTTGGACCCTTGCACCATCTGACTCCCTGCAAGGGCTTAGTCCTAGAGCAGACACCTCTCCATCTGGAGGAGACCTGGTCAGAGTGAGCAGAGGGCACTAACCTCATGTGGAGAGTGTCCTGGTTTGAGCTTCAGTGACTTACTTGCTCAGTGCTTTCTTTTCCTGAGCCTTGGTCTCCCCGCCTAGTAAATACCCCTATGTGGCATTTGCATGTCACTTGGCAATCCCAAGGCATCTTCAAATGCAGGATCTCCTTTGATCAACACAGCAGTCCTGCAAGGTAGACAGGGCAGGGCAGATCCCTTAGAGGAGGACGCTGAGGGCACAGCACCAGAAAGTCATGGAATGGGACTGCATCTCCAACTTGCAAGCTTGTGTTCATTCCACAGCACACACAGCAAGGTTTATCCTGAATGGACTTTTATAATTAATTTTTTTTTTTTTCAAATGCAGCTGGCTGGTAATGGGACCCGAACCCTTGACCTTAGTGTTAACAAGGCCACACTCTAACCAACTGAGCTAACTGGCCAACCCTTGAATGGCTTTTTAGACCTTCTCAGCACCCTGGGGTTTTCAGAGTGTGTTTTTAGTACATTATAGTTCAGTGGGTTAAAAAACACAGTGTTCCAAGACAGAAGTAATCTGGGTTCCCAGATGGCCCCAAGGAGCAGAACTGCCTGCCAGCCCTCATCACTGGCCATTCTACCTCTGAACTGATATAGAAAAGAGAAATAAAGAAGAGTATAATTGAAAGGGGCTCCCTTTTTTAAATTGAAATATAATCGATTATACGTATTTGTGGGGTACAGAGTTGAATATCAATACCTGGTGATCAAATCAGGATAATTAGTACATTCGTCATTACACAATGTAATCGTTCTTTGTGACCCTTTACCAATTTCTCACTAACCCCCTGAGGGAGGCTGTTTGTTATAGCAGCTTAGCTTGCATCCCAAGTACAATACTAACTTAACCAGATACTGAATGTATTGGAATGACATCAGTAGGTTCTCAGAGTGATACTCAAGGCAGGTCTGGAAATGGTCAAAGACCAGGGAAGACAGGACACATCCCTCCCCAAACAAAATAAAACAAAACAAAATGTTCCTCAGAATCTAAGCTCTCTGTTAGAGAGCTCAAGGGTCCCCCTCCTGTTTCAGCCAGAACAGCTTCACATATTGGAGTTCTTCATATAATCATTTGAAAATAGTATTATGCAGCTTTAAAAGAAAAATTTTAAAACCATTTATGGTTTTGAATGAATAGCAAATTTTTATACAGATATTGGATATGGTAAAATTTATTATTCTGTTATATTAAATGTGGTCAAATATAATTAACCCCCAAGTGGCCAGTGTTGCTGGTCAAAGCAGGGTGGGACTTTGATGACTCAGAAGGGACAGCAGCACTTCAGAGTCAGCACTGAGAAAATACTTCTCACCACCCAGTGTGCAGAAATCATTTGAGTCGTTGTGGCTGCTTTCTTATTGTTTGGGTCCTGGATACAAAAGGTCTCCCTGTAAGGTCTGTAAGTGGGAGGGGACACACCCAGTGCTTGCGTGTCATTAACTGGACCAGCTAGCCAAGTGCCTGCCCCCAGGCCTCTGGGTTCCAGCTGCAGCCTGCTCTCCCCAGCGCAGGATGCTGCTCCACCCATGGCCCCCGTCCAGGGTGCACGTCAGGCCCCGAGCAGGAGGCAGGCCAGAGAAAACAACCCAGCATCTAAGGAGGTCTTTTTCCCAGCTGGCAGCGCAGGGAGAGCAGGAGGGAAGGAAGTGAGGAAAGGAACACTGGGGAGCCACAGCCTTGTCTGTTCAGGGTTCATTGTGATAACCCTTCAGTCTTTCCCACTTCTCTTGCTTGAGCTTCCTGCAGCCGTGCATGTGTGTGTGTGTGCACGCGCGTGTGCATGCACACTTGTGGGAATGGAAGGTGCCCACTTCTTGCCTTACTGGAGCTTCTGGTCCAAGAAGAAACTCCTCCTTTCCTCACCCTGGTTCTGTCCTTGTAGCTGATTTTTGAGGCCTGTCAGCAGGCTCTGAAGACAGAGGAGAATGAGGGATGAGCAGTGTCTCAGGCCCACCCCACCCCATTTTATGGAAGAGGTAGCAGAGGCGTATGGAGGAGAAGAAATTCCACAGGCCCCTGCCAGTTAGTGGTGAACCAGGCTGAGAACTGGGGTCTCCAGTGGGTGCTCTGCCATAGTGCACTCAGACCAGTGGCGCTGTGGCAAGGAGCCACGGGCAGGGAGCAGGCCGTGCGGGGTGGCCGTGAGGCCCTGCTCCAGGCTTCCCCTCTCACTGAACTCCTCCGAGGCCTGGACGAGCTCGTGGACAGTTGTTCCGTGATGCGCAGAGCACAGTTCTGTTCAGATGTGAGTGATTAGTGCTGTGCGATTGTGGAGAGGGGCCTCAGCCCAGCCTTTTCCCTGGAGGGTTTTGGAGCCTAGTTAGACCTCATCACAGACACATAGAAAACAGGGTGTTTTAGACCAATGGAGAGGAGCAGATTCATGTCATTTGTGACTTCTGAAGCTGGCAGATTTCCACTTGGCCAGCAGGGTCGCACTGCTTCCTGTTGGCCTAAGCTGGGGGTAGGCTGTGAGGGGAAGAGTAGTCAGGCACTGGGAGAGGCAGAGCCTGTAGAGGGTGTGCACACGTGTACACACGCTCACATGAGCACAGAGCCCCTCCTCCCAGGACAGCCCGCCCTGTGCAGGAGAACAGCCCCGCCTACCTCCTCGAAGTCTTTCCAGGCTGACTGCTCCCATTTCAGCTGAGACAAATGAGTCAAAATTTGGAATCTAAATTGGGTCTTTATTGGCTGGCCAGTGACTGTCCCTCCAAGAAAGTCACAGAAGAGAGCAGCCCTGACTTGAAGTTTAGAGGGTCTTTTAAAAGGTACATTTTTACATTAGTCACACAGTTAAAATGATCAAATAGTCACACACACACACACATACCCTCCTGGCATGAGGAGGGGGGTTGGGGGGCCTAGCGCAAGCTGATAACAGAAGCTGAAACAAGCCAGTTAATCGCTCAGGGGCAGCTTGGGTGGGAAACAGCAAGCAAAATTCCAACTTCTCTAAGTGCAGGCTAATATT
Organism: Galeopterus variegatus; assembly: GCF_000696425.1. Classification (NCBI taxonomy): domain Eukaryota; kingdom Metazoa; phylum Chordata; class Mammalia; order Dermoptera; family Cynocephalidae; genus Galeopterus; species Galeopterus variegatus. The sequence continues at coordinate 60,632 of NW_007736040.1, forward strand.
TAGCTTTTAACTTCCATCAAGGGGGCTGAAGAGCTGAGGGGGATTTTCAAACAATGTTTTCTAAGCAATTCAAACACTATTTAAACTTAATCAATCTACCTTGTCATACAGCAAGCAGTTTCACAGAAGCAAATTTCATATGTTATGAAAGTGGGGGTCACCCTATCTAAATTTCATATGTTATGAAAGTGGGGGTCACCCTATCTCATTTCCAACTCCTCTTTAGGAAGTAATCAAATCATTGATTCCTCAGTACTTAATTTATTATACTTGGTATGTAAGACAAGGAGTTTAATTGACCGTACCTGTTCTCGGATGTAACTAATGAGGGGGGAGACCAGGCAAGGTCCAATAGTGACTAGGAGGAGGAAGAGGACTGGGGCCCTGAAACTGCTGTTATTAAAGTCGTTAACCAAGGTGACCAAGAGAAGAAGCTCTTATACCAATTTTTGTTGTTATTATATGACTTTTTTCTTTCTTTAATGTGTTTTTGACTAAGGCAAGGCTGTTCCTAATGACACCTGAATGGTTGGTGTAGAAACGACAAGCTTCACTGAGGGCTACACATAAATCCCCCTTCTTTATATATCAATGTGGGGGAGATACTGACATCAGCTTGGCTGCCAGTTCATTGGGTTGGGGACCCCACATTAATCACAGAGATCAACTAGGAAGGTTGAGGCCCCTGAGGTAGTAACATTCTTAATAACTTTTCACATGTCAATAGCCCTTAACTCCCAAGTTTAATTTTTAGGCTGATGTGCATTCCCAATACAGGCATTACATGGTGAAAGACAATCAATACAATCAAGGGGGCAAGCAAGAGAGTCTTTAGCGGGTCTTCTGGTGAGTGCTGGACTGTCCATCTTTCCTGGAGTCATTCTGGGTCTGATGAGTCTGGTTCGGGGCCCATTTGAGTTGGTTGTGATGTATCCAATGGCTCTTTCTGGAAACCTTCACAGCTGTTGGGGTGGTCAGGACAATCGGGAAGGGTCCTTGCCATCTGGGCTCAAGGGTGGATAGGTGGTAGTGTTTTACGCAGACGAGTCCCCTGGCTGGCGCAAATGTGGCATCAGGTTCTTTGTCAGAGGGTGGGCTTCTCAAATCAGATGATGAATTTGGCCCAGCATCTGTTGAAGGGCTTGGAGAGACTGAAATAAGTTGTGATTAGTGATTTCAGCAAGTTTTTTATCCCTGAGATGTGGTAACAAAGGGGGTGGCCTTTCAAACATTATTTTATAAGGAGTGATTCCTTTTACATAGGGTGTACATCTGACCCATAGTAGGGCAAAAGGAAGGAGACTCACCCAGTTTTCACCAGTCTCTACTTTTAGTTTAGTAAGAGTTTCTTTTAAGGTTCTATTCGTCCGTTCTACCTGTCCTGAACTTTGTGGCCTATAAATACAGTGTAATTTCCAATTTATCTTTAATGCTTCTGCTAATAATTGAGAAATTGGGGCTGTAAAAGCCAGACCATTGTCAGACTGTTGTGAGGCTGCCACATGGAAAAGGAACCAGAATACCCAATTGAGAATTTAAAAGGGGGATTTTATTGGCTGGGCCGGTGACTGTCCCTCCAAGAAAGTCTCAGAAGGAAGCAGCCCTGAGTTTAAGTTTAAGGGGTCTTTTAAAAGGCACATTTTTACATTAGTCACACAGTTAAAATTATCAAATAGTCACACACTTATAGTTATCATATAGTCACACATACCCTCCTGGCATGAGGAGGGGGGTTGGGGAGGCCTAGCGCAAGCTGATAACAGAAGCTGAAAGAAGCCAGTTAATTTCTCACGGGGGTAAGGAGGGGATTGGGGGAAGCCTAGCACAAGCTGATAACAGAAGCTGAAACAAGCCCGTTAATCACTCAGGGGCAGCTTGGGTGGGGAACATCAAACGAAATTCAAACTTCTCTAGGTGCAGGCTAATATTTAGCTTTTAACTTCTATTAAGGGGGGTTAAAGAGCCGAGAGGGGTTTTCAAACAACAACATTTTTTAAGCAATTCAATCTACCTTGTCACACAGCAAGCAGTTTCAACAGAAGCAAATTGCGTATGTTATGAAAGTGGGGGTCACTCTATCTCAAGACCCCAAGGATATAGGCAGGCCGAATCTGGAAGCAATCTCCTGTAATAACCTTTTAAGTGTTATCTGAGCAGTTTCAGACTTTGTAGGAAAAGCCTCTACCCAACCCAAAAAGGTGTCTACAAATATCAAAAGATAGCGGTACCTGTATCCTCCAGGTTTTACCTCGGTGAAGTCAATTTCCCAGTGTTCTCCAGGACTGGATCGTCGTGCTCTGGTTCCTGTGTCCTTTTCTTCTGATGTTATTAATCCTCTTTGCTTATAAAGAGCCCCGTGCATGTGGGCTGGTAGCAAAGGCATATTTACTGTCAGTATATATATTGACAGTTTTGTCTTTTCCATATATTAAAGCCTGTGTTAAGGCTATAAGCTCAGCTTTTTGAGCAGAGGTGCCTTGGTCTAAAGCTTGTGCCCAATTGACCCATTCCAGCATCTCTACAGCTGCCCTGGCATACCTGATCCCATCGGTGATGAAGCTGCTTCTGTCTGTGAACATCACCTTATCAGGTTCCATCCAGGGCACATCTGTCAGGTCTGGTCGGAGTCCTTTGAGGGCTTCTATGGTTTCAAGGCAGTCATGGAGAGGCTCCTCTGGGTCGTCATCCAGGAGGAGAGTTGCTGGATTGTAGTCTTAGGAAACTTTATTTGAGGTTGATCTAAGAGCAAGGCTTGATATTGAGTGATGTGGGCCTTGGTGAGCCAATGCTCAGGAGCACTCTTTAAAAGAGTTAGCATCGAGTGAGGTGCCACCAGGCTTATATCCTGCCCTACTGTTAGCTTGTCAGCCTCCTTCACTAGCAGGGTGGCTGCCACTATGGCACGGAGACAAGTGAGCCATCTGGCTACCACATAGTCCAGCCTTTTGGAGAGATAGGCCACAGGCCTCTTCCATGGCCCCAGGGCCTAGGTGAGCACTCCTTTGGCTATGCCTTATTTTTCAGCGACAAACAGGGTAAAGGGCTTATTCACATCTGGCAGGGCTAGAGCAGGTGCTGTGGTGAGCACTTGTTTCTGATTAAAAAGCCTTTTGCTCAACCTCAGTCCACTGTAGGGAAGTATGTTTTCCCCCTGTGCTAGAGTATAGGGGCTTGGCTATTTCAGCAAACCTGGGTATCCAGAGGCAGCAGTAGCCTACTTTGCCCAAAAATTCATGGACTTCCTTTTTACTTTTTGGGGTTGGGATCCTTAGGATTGTTTTATTCTCCTTGGGGATAAGGTCCTTTTTTCTTCCTTTAATTCATACCCCAAGTAGGTGGCTTTGGGGTGCATAGTTGGGCCTTTTTATCTCTTTCTTCTGGGCCCTCTCTGGCATTATAGACCTGTTGGGCTATTTCAACTAGCTCAGATAACAGCTTTCCTTCAAACCCTTCTTGCTTCTGAAGTTTCCTCCCAATGTCTGGGGCTGACTGGGTAACAAAGGCAATGTTAATCACCTATCGGTTCTCTGGGGCCTCTGGGTCCACAGGAGTACAGACCCTATAAGCTTCCATGATGCATTCCAGAAAAGCGGCTGGGGACTCTGCCCTTTGGATAGTTTTGCTCACCTTTGAAAGATTTGTGGGCCTCCGGGCAGCAGCACGGAGCCCTCTAAGGAGAGTCTGGCGATACTGATCGAGAGCCTCCTTACCTCGGTCTGTGCTGGGGTCCCAACTGGGTCGACTAAGGGGAACCACATGGTCAAGGCAAACTGGGTCATCAGAGGGCCGGCCATCTACACCAATGATAGTCTTTCAAGCCTCCCGGCAAATGCGCTCACGTTCCTCTGAAGTGAAGAGGGTCTGGAGGAGTTGTTGACAGTCATCCCCGGTGGGCTGATGGGTAAAGAACACAGCCTCCAAGAGGGAGATGCGGCCTGGGGGTTTCTCAGAAAAAGAGGGATTTTGATTTTTCCAGTTACATAGGTCACTAGTAGAGAAGGGCATGTACACCATGAATGGTGCCTGGTCCTGGGGGGTTCCCGGTGGGAGGGGAGCTTGGCACAGGGGGAGCAGGGGTGCAGGTGAAAGACTAGAAGAGGTGGAAAAGACTAGAAGAGGTGGGGGCAGAGTCAGGCTGGTAAGCAGTGACACTCCGAGTATGAGGAGGGCTAAGAAGTTCAGTGGAGTCAGGGGAGAGGGGGTAGGGGAAAGACTAGAAGAGGTGGGGGCAGAGTCAGGCTGGTAAGCGGTGACACTCCGAGTATGAGGAGGGCTAAGAAGTTCAGTGGAGTCAGGGGAGAGGGGGTAGGGTGGAGGCGCACTGGGAGAAACAGGAAGGGGGGCGTAGAGCTCGATGAGATCTTCGGAAGTTGCCTGCAGGACGTCAGGTGCAGGCAGCATGGCAGAACCTGTTGGAGGGATGGGTTTAGCAACCAGAATTTTCTCTTTCTGCCTATTTGGTTTCTCTAGTAAAGGGGTTGCCCCACTAATGGGCTTGGAGTTGCTCTCGCACATTTTACTGATCAGCACACAAAATATCTTTACTCCAAGAGTAGGGTTCCTTGATCTAAAAGGAGCACTGGCTCAACAAAAGTGCTAGGAAACACCCTACGGATAGAAGGCACAGGAGTGCTAAGAAAAACTTTTCTATATTGGTGCAATCCTTTGGGGCTACAGACACTAATCCTATAGTTAGGGTTAAGACGAGCAGCACAATAAAGGTTAGAGACACAGGGTGGCAGACACTTATCATGTCCTGTAAAGGCAAATGGGAGACAATGAAGGGTAAGGAAATGCTGGATTGAGATTATCTCCCAGACCTGTTGGGAGAAACCTTACCCACAGTTAGTGACATACACTTAACTGACAATACACAAAAGACACAGACAATGGCCATGTTCAACACTTAAACTCTAAACCATTACTGAGACCAAAGTGACGTCTTGGGGGTCCCTGGACTTGGGAAGTTCATGCTGTGTCCAGCCTTCCACACAGTCCTGCATCAGAGCTCTGTTACCACTCCACGTGAGATCTCAAAAGCTTACAAAGCTTACCTCTCACGTAAGCTGTTAAGCCTACCAAGCTTACCACGCTTACCACGCCTGACTCACACAAGCCTACTAAGCTTACCTCCAGAGGTCCACGACGCAGAATACTGACCAGGATGCAAAGCCATGTCAACAAAAACCCCAATGCCAATTGAAAAATTTAAATCTGTGGCAAGATTAGCCCTGGCCCTGGGAGGGGAGCTCCCCCAGGGAGGCTCGTCACGTTGCTCCTCGTCTGGAGCATTGCTTTTTCTGATTCCTTTAAGCGAGCGACAGGAAATCTCGCATGGGCTTCCAAATATTGTGAGGCTGCCACATGGAAAAGGAACCAGAAATACCCAATTGAGAATTTAAAAGGGGATCTTTATTGGCCGGCTAGCAACTGTCCCTCCAAGAAAGTCTCAGAAGAGAGCAGCCCTGACTTGAAGTTTAGAGAGTCTTTTAAAAGGTACATTTTTAGGGCCGATCCTGTGGCTCACTCGGGAGGGTGAGACACTGGGAGCGCAGTGGTGCTCAGTGCCAAGGCCGCAGGTTCGGACCCTATATAAGGATGGCCAGTGCGCTCACTGGCTGAGCGTGGTGCAGGCGACACCAAGCCAAAGGTTACGATACCCTTACCGGTCACCAAAAAAAAAAAAGGTACATTTTTACATTAGTCACACAGTTAAAATGATCAAATAGTCACACACATACACACATACCCTCCTGGCATGAGGAGGGGTGTGGGGGGCCTAGCGCAAGCTGATAGCAGAAGCTGAAACAAGCCAGTTAATCGCTCAGGGGCAGCTTGGGTGGGAAACAGCAAGCAAAATTCCAACTTCTCTAAGTGCAGGCTAATATTTAGCTTTTAACTTCTATCAAGGGGGTTGAAGAGCTGAGGGGGATTTTCAAACAACGTTTTCTAAGCAAGTCAAACACTATTTAAACTTAATCAGTCTACCTTGTCACACAGCAAGTAGTTTCACAGAAGCGAATTTCGTATGTTACGAAAGTGGGGGTCACCCTATCTCACCCTTAGAGTTACACATTCTCACCAGCAAAGCAGTTCACCATCTCCGACCTTACCTTGAGCCTGCCAGCCTTCTAGGCAGCAGTAAATGTACCTTTGGCTAACCCGTCCAGCACTGAGTCCTGACAGTTACAAGCATTTTGCATTATGGAGATCGAGTCCAGTAGCTCTTCCCCAAACTCTGCATCAGATGCCCATGTCCATGGGCACAGCCTTGAGAATGTCACCATCTGAAGCTGCTCCATCTCTAAAAGCTAAGCTTGCAATACCCATGACCACGTGTTCCTTCTGTTACCACCATGACCTCATCAAGACCTCTGGTCCCTTCAGCACCCCCATTTCTATTTATTGGCCCTTTTCTTGGCCTCATTTCCTTCCTTATCCAAGTAGACTCCAGAGCTCGTCTGTTCAGTCCCTTGCTGGTCAAGTCTCAGTTCCTGGGCTCCTTGACCCCACCACACTCGTCCTGCAGACCCCAGGTCTCAGCTCCGTTCTGCCCCTGTCTTTGCTGTGTGCTGCTGGGGGGTGGCTGGCGCTTCTAGGCTTCCTCACTGGGGCCAGCTCACCCTGCATGGTCCTCCCACACCACCTCCCTCATTCTCTGCATCCCCTTTTAACCCTCTCTCTACTCAGGTACCCTACCCGGTGGTGCACTGATGGACTGACTCAAAAAGCAAACAAACAGTATTTGCTGACTATTGTGGTGTCAGTGTAAATATT
>NW_007736040.1:68988-69568 GCF_000696425.1 Galeopterus variegatus
GCTTTATTAAAGGAAAAGAATCTGCTGGGCTGCACTCAAAATGGAGGACAGCACCAGGTGTCGGGGTGAGAGAGCTTATACAGGGTGCCAAGGGCTGGCTGGTACAATCAAGGAGAGGCATTATGCTAATGGAGAAGCTGCACGACCAGGGTGGAGAACTGCATCCTTGTAGAAGCAAAAGGGTTTCTGTTTCTCAGATATTATGAGGTTTCTCGTAAAGGGAAGGGGCGAGGGGCTGGGGCCATTTTGTGCTTGGCCTTGCCTAAAATGGCACCAGTTGTGTTTGAACGAATCAATCTCCACTCATTTTCATCCTCTCTATTCCTAAGCTGCTGCCTAGGTTCATCACTTCTTCATTGCTTTTTTTTTGTGTGGCAGCTGGCCGGTACAGGGATCTGAACCCGTGACCTTGGTGTTATAAGGCTGTGCTCTAACCAGCTGAGTAACCGGCCAGCCCCTCCTTTGTCACTTCTTACCCTGATTACTGCAGTAACCTCTTGTCTTCGAAGACATGTTCTTCCAGTCCATTCTCTGTATTTTAGAAATTCATGTACGACTCTGTGGCTCTTCTGTTGCATAA
>NW_007736041.1:0-4141 GCF_000696425.1 Galeopterus variegatus
CACAGCGCACGGCTCACAGGATCGCGCTGTCTCCTGGCACGGCCGCTCAGACCCATCGCCATCTTCCTTCTCTCTTCTCTATTAATTTCTTGTTTTCAGTTTTATTGATTTCTGCCCTAATTTTAATTATTTCTTTTCTTCTGCTTATTTTGAATTTAATTTGTTCTTCTTTTTCTAGTTTCCTAAGGTGGCAGCTTAGATTGATTTTACATCTTTCTTCTTTGCAAATGAATGCATTCGACGGTATAAATTTTCCTCTAACCACTGTTGTCACTGCATCCCACAAATTTTAGTAAGTTGTGTTTTCAATTTCATTTAGTTCAAAACATTTAAAATTTTTTCTTGGAGTTTCTTCTTTGACCCGTGTGTTATATAAAAGTGAGTTGTTTAATCTCTAAGTATTTTTAGATTTTTCAAATATCTTTCTGTTATTTATTTCTAGTTTAACTCTATCATAGTCCAAGCAAACATTGTTTGATATCTAGTCTTTTAAATTTGTTAAAATGTGTTTACTGGTCCAGAATGTTGTGTATTTTGGTGAATGTTCCATGTGAGCTTTAGAAGAATATGTATTCTGCTGTTGTTGGATGAAGTAGCTTATAGATGTCTATTATATCTAGTTGATTGATGGTTTTGTTGGGTTTAACTAATTTCTGTAGTTTGAATATGGTATGCTTAGGTGTAGTTTTCTTTTTTAAAACATTTATCCTGCTTGATGTTCTTTGTGATTTCTAGTTATGTGGTTTGGTATTTGGCATTAATCTGGGGAAAATTCTTAGTCATTATTGTTTCAAGTATTTCTCCTGTTCTGTTCATTCTTTCTTCTTCTGGTATTTCCATTACATGTATGCTACACCTTTTGTAGCTGCTCCACAGTTCTTAGATATTCTGTTCTCTTTTTCAGTCTTTTTTCTCTTTGCTTTTCAGTTTTGAAGGTTTTATTGAGATATCCTCACGCTTAGAGATTCTTCACTCAGCTGTGTCCAGTCTACTAATAAGGCCATCAAAGGCATTTCTCATTTCTTTTACTGTTGTTTTTGATCTCTAGCATTTCTGTTTGGTTCTTTCTTAGAATTTCCATTTCTCTGCTTACATTGCCCATGTGTTCTTGCATACTGTCTACTTTATCCATTGGAGCCCTTAGCATATAAATCAAAGTTGTTTTAAATTCTGGATCTGATAATCCCAACATCCCTGCCTGGTATGATCTGAGTGTTTGTGCTCCTCCAAACTTTATGTTGAAAATTAATCTCTAATATAATAGTTATGAGGGTTTTTCTCTCATAAATGGGATTAAGACCTTTCTGAAACAGGCTTCACATAATGTTCTACCCTTTTGCTGTTTTGTCTTCTGCCACATGAGGATGTAGCAACATGGCACCATCTTGGAAGCAGAGACTTGGCCCTCACCAGACACTGAACTCGCCAGTGCCTTGATCTTGAACTACCCAGCCTACAGAACTTTGAGAAATAAATTTCTGTTCTTTATAAATTACCCACTACAAAATATCTTGTTATAGCAGCAGGAATGAAATAAGACTCTGCCATATCAGTGTCTGGTTCTAATGCTTACTCTGTATCTTCAAACTGTGTATTTGCCTTTGAGTGTGCTTTGTAACTTTTTCTTGGTAGCTGGACATGTTGAACTGGTAGAAGAAACTGTTGTACATAGGCCTTTAGTAATGTAGTGGTGAGGTATGGAGAAGATAAAATATTCTACAGTCCTATGATTAGGTGTCAGTCTTTTATTGAGCTTATGCTTCTGAACTGTGAACCATTTTTTTTCTTCCTCAGGTGGAACTGGGTAGCTAGAATGGACTGGAATTGGGTATTTCCCTTCTTTCAGGTCAGCTAGGCTCTGCTAAACTCCAGGAGGTTAAGCTTTGGTTAAATAGTTTCTTCTAAAGACAAACCTTGTTAAGAAGAACAGAATGCTCTGGCATATTCCAAAATACTTTCTTTTCCCCTCCCCCTGTTGGAAACATGAGGGGATTTTTCTCCAACACACATTGTAAGAACCAGGTTGACATCCTGTAGGTAAAACTCACAAAAGTATGGGATTTCCCCCTATTTTTGAATCCCCCTGGGGTTTTTAACTCTCAGAGTTATTTGCACTGAGCCTCCAGCAATTCATCAATTACAGTTCTAGTTTTTCTACCCTGGTACTGGTCCTCTAATTTAGTGCAGACCCTACCATCTACTCCATCACCCAAATCACACACCTGGATGCCCACGTGACACTGTTAGATTCTTCACCTCCTCAAATCCACTCAGTCAAAAGGCCTTGATGTTTCTGACCAATTATTCCCTGATGCACACAGGAACATTTCTGTAAAAAGACAGTCTAATCCATGACCAAATATTGTCAAGTGGTCAAAGGAATTTGAGAATAAGTGGATGAATAAATAAAGGATTTTCTGTGGGCAGGATATGGAAAACTGTAGAGATATTTATGCATATATTTAGTACCAGACCCTTTCATTTAGATTAAACGTTAATTAGAATATTTCTGGTGGATTACAGTTTACTTCAGATTGTTTGCACCTAGAAAATAGGAAGTTTAATAGAATTGGTATGATTTTCACATGATGTCCATAACCACTAGCAACCTTTGTTTTATTTCTAATTGAAGACAATGATTTAAATTGGCAGAACTGCTCTTTTGGTGTGTTTAAAACTTTAATTTTTTAAAAATATTCTGATTACTTTAACAAACAAATAGTAAGGGGAAAAGGTGGGGGAGGTAAACCTTTAGAGAACCAGAGAGACTTAGGAGATGTAATAACCAAATGCAAGATGAGGGCCTTGTTTGGGTCCTGACGTGAACAAATGAAAGGTTAAAAAAAAAAAGATATTTTTAAATAAAACATGAAATTCAGATAAGAAAACCTGAATTGTGACTGGATATTTTATAATATTAAACAATTAATGTTATTTTTCAGATGTGATAATGAGGTTGTGTTTTTATCTTTTTTTAAAAAAGAGTCCTTATCTTTTATGGAAACATAATGAAGTATTGACAGAGGATTTGAGATAATGTCTGGGATTTGCTTCAAATAACCCAGTGGGGTGGTGGGAGATGGGTGAGTAGAGAGTGAAATAAGACTGGCTCATGTGGCTGTTAGGCTGGCCATGACCCCTCATGTCCGAGTTCACTTCGAGGCCCCGACTCTCCCTACCTCATGGTACACGCTGCATCCTTTTAACTCAGCTCCTGCTGTAACTACCTCAGTCACTAATTCAGAGGTAGAAGGAACTTGGAGCCAGATGACTCATCTCTTCCACAGTTGGATCTGACAGCTCAGGTTAGTCTCTCAGGATAGAGATGATACTCTTCATGCATTTGAGGGGCTTAATTTAGGTTAGTGGCTTTCAAACTTTTCTCAAGGGCAGAAACCTGATCTCAAATAAGATCTTACATAAAACTTCTATCTATAAACATATAAAAGTGGAGCCACTCTAACTGACAGGCACTGCTCAGCCCACCCCAGACCTGTGACTCTGTCTCACTATTCAAAGGTCCTGCAGATGAAAATGTGAAATCCACACATCTGTGAGAACACCCTGTTCTGGTTCATATCCAAGAAAATACATGTTCTAAGACAAGCCAGTAGGTGCAATAGATGACTTCACTCATGATCACATTCATTTTTCCCAGTACACAAGACTTTATTAATTGACTGATTCACCGGTAAGTCCCATGCCAGCATAGCTCATGCTTTACAGAAAGTGCACAATTTCCTTAGTTCTAAGAACTAGATAAATACTGGTCAGGTTTAGAATAACTTACTACGTATGGGAGAATCACTCATTTGGGAACTTCTGAATTAGTAGGTGCTAAGCTACACGGAAAAATCCATGATTTCCTTCTTTTAGAAGCATCCCTGGAGTATACCTACTGAGGCCCAAGATTCTTTGCCAGAAAATAGCTGGAGAGGAGTGCTATAGATACGAATATCAAAGACTTAATTCGTTGGATTTTTATTAGTATATTATATTAATACACATCTACCACTTTTCTCATGCTAATTTGAACATATATTAATTAGCTGACAAATATGACTGTAGTACGGTTGACATCAAAAAACTTGGCACTCATTAGTAGTTGTGATTATGGCTGTTGTTTAAAAAAGACTTTTTT
>NW_007736041.1:4200-20156 GCF_000696425.1 Galeopterus variegatus
TCAAAAAACTTGGCACTCATTAGTAGTTGTGATTATGGCTGTTGTTTAAAAAAGACTTTTTTTAAAAGTCTTAAATTTACTGAAAATGTAATAACATTTAACCTATACATGATCTCTGTGTTAATGGCACCATAAGTCTTTTATTGGAGTCAACTATTCAATCCTGCCCCTTTCATCAATTTCCCAATCTGTAAGCACACTGGCCAAATCACTTTAGACATTTTGACTAGTAACTCCCACTCACCATGGGTCATGTACCCCAAAAATAGATCCAGGGAGGAGGAGAGAGGTGAAAGGTGAGATACCAGTCCCAGTCCATCACATAGTATATATCCTTAGCATTGTTAATTGAAGTTTCTTGAGATTAGCCAAAGGGGCTAGGAAGGAGATAAACTTGGAACCAGGGAAGGGAGTGAAGGCAAAGGCAGCAGACCCAGCTGTCAGACTAAGGTGGGCTTGAGCAGAACAAAGCAAGAAAACAGTAGGAATGGAAACCATTGAGCAGACAGGGCTGGCATGAGGCCTGGCATACAAGGGCCCAGCCTGATACTCTTCAGAGATACTAGGTCCCAATCACCACAAGTTCTTCATGGGTGATTTGGTTGCTCTGGGGTGGCTGGCAACTCAGATGTTCAATAGTAAGACTATCCTGTGCACTAGTGCCCTCAATCCCTTTCATTCCCCCATCTCCCAGAAGACCACCTGCTGGCATGGTCCTCAAACATGGCTGAACATTGGACTCACCTAGAAGTTTTTGAAATTTGCCAATGTCCAGAGACCATGGTTGTGAACCACCACTCTCAAAGATCAAGCTTTTTCTTATGTTCTCAGAGTGGAGCCAGGGAGAAGAGAAAGGAACAGGAACCACTGAAAGCACTGGTGGGCAAATAGCAGCTTCCTGCCACCAGTACTGTTATGGCCAATCGTCCGATAAAAGAGAAGAGCCTCGCGAGTAACCGAAAGTCGAAACAAAGTTTATTTCTGGCAGCCAGGGCTACACAGGCCAATCGTGGAGCACAGCCCTGAGCTGAAGATTTCGGTGGCTTTTATCTCAGCTCAGGCAGGGTTTTTTGCGCCGGATACAGTTAGCCAATGCAAGCAAGCCAGCAATACAGAAGCTAAGTTGCGGTTAGCCATGTGACCTTTCTTCATCCCCGGACTTTCCACAGACCTTTCCCCATCCCCGGACTTTCCACAAGAATTTGTAATCTTTTCCACATAAATCTTTCCACATAAGTCAGGTATGCTTTCTACATAGGTTAGAAAATTCCAAAAAATAGGGAACTTGTGTTGTGCTCCAGTGGCACAATCTAAAAATGGCGTTGGTCATGCCACCTTGCTGGTTCATATAATCCCTTTTGCAAGCAGTTTACAGAAGCAAAGAAAGCATGGGTTAGGGTGGTCTCTATTAGTACCCTCCCTTACATACCTATCACCTCTGACAAGGGAGGGGTCTACAAATCATGGCCCCATCAACCAAGGGGAGAGGGGCAAAACTCCAATCCAATTCTAGGAAAGGGTCAATATCAAAGAGGGTCCAAATCCTAGGGTACAGGCATGGGTGCAGCTCTGGCCCTATGAAGTAGAAAGAATATCAGATAAAGAAGCAGAGCATGTCCAGGGGAAACAGATGAGATGAAAAAGTTCCAACCCAGGGCAGGCACCAGGGCTTCCAAAAAAAAGGCAAAAGGGAAAGACAGCAGCCTCACAGGCTGCAGTGTGGCTGCCTGCAAGGCAGACTATTTTGACAGGTTTTGTTGTCCCAGACACTCATACTTTATCTGTGCACTGTTCCACCCATTGGAAACAGCTCCATCAGTGCAGTTTCCAGCTTTGATAACAAAGCTTGATCAGACAAGCTCTGGCAGGAAAAACATACCAATCCAAACAGGGAAATTGAGGAGGGTTTAAAAAAATAAAAATCAGTTACAAAAGGCCTGGCAGTAACCAACAAGGGAAATCAACAAGGATGGTGCTCTTCCTGTGGCCAAGGGTCAAAGAGAGGGAGAAAGGGCTGGATTCAGAGAGCATAACTCTAGGAAGGAACTGTCAGTAGCAACTGGGGTTCAGTAAAGGGAATTGGCCAACTTGCATAGACCCAGTAAGGAAGGAGCCTAGGAAATAAAAGCCCTGACCTCACTGTCCTCCTGTATGCCCCAAGAGTTACTGATCCTTAACTAGGGTCCCTGGATGAGAAGACAGACATGTGAAACAGTGCCCCACACTTGCAGCTGAGCTGTAGAGCCACAGATATGCCACTGACCCTCAGCCCTTAAGTAACATGAGGAAGAAATAAATATTTATTGTAATAATCTGAGATTGTTGGTATGCAGCACCACTTGGTGAAAGCTCACGAAAGCCAACCAGAAGCCTGAGGCCAAGGTTGCTGAGTGGGGCAGCCCATAAAATCAGCCTCTCTGGTCCCAGAGCAGGGTTGAGGGGGATGGATAATGGGCCTAGAGGGGTGCACAGAACACATCCAGCTGAAAGGCAAGTGATCCCTGTCTAGGCATTTGCCCTGGGCAGATATCTCTGTTTGAGCATCAGTGATCTAGCCTGAAGCAGAGCCAGCAACATGGTCCCTGGGTCACTGGATGTCTTCCTAGACTGACACCCATTCCTAGAGGAAACTCCCAACGGTGCCTCATTCTTTGTATCCTCTGTGCCCAGTACCTCTCATGGAGGTAATTACAAGGTACTGAGTATGCATAGTGAAAGAAAGTGAGCCAAAATGCTGGGTACCAATCAAGTTTTATTAAAGGAAAAGAATTCTGCCAGGCTGCACTCAAAATGGAGAGCAGCAGCCAGCGTCAGGGTGGTAGAGCTTATATAGGCTGTAGGGAAGGCTGACGTAATCAGGGAGGGCTTTGGTGCTGGTGTGGAAGACAAGGCTGGCTGATGCAATCAGGTGGAAGGTTGCACCCATGCAGAAGTAGAGGAGTTTCCATTTCTCAGAAACCACGAGGTTTCTCATAAGGGAAAGGCTGGCGGCCATTTTGTATTCAGTGTGTGTAAAATGGCACTGGTCCTGTCCAAGATCCATCACATAGAACCACTTATTTCTGTCACACTAGTTTCAGAGGATCATACCACACAAGACCCTCTGCATAATCTGTTAAAAATTAATTTGAAAAGATTTTTTTTCCTGTTGTCAAAATGTTTGTTGAGCACAGTGTGGTATCACGTGAACAATGTGCTTGCTCAGGTAGTTACTGTGAATGCTCCAGCTTGAGTCTGCAACTCTTAGTTCTTATTTTCCTTCAATTCCACAGAAGCCAGGATTGTTTAAAGGTTGGTATTCTAGTGCAGTCAGCAATAAAATTCAAGGTCTTGGGGTCAGCCAGGATAGAAAGATCTAAAGCTTAACCCTGAAACTTTGTAGCAGGTATCTCTAATTCTCCCCTTCAATTTTATCTTGACTTAAACTATTGTTTGGTGATCTGGCCCTAAATAGATGCTGAAAGATGAAGTTGTGGGTGTGGCAGAATGAAGAAACTCGCTGGTGTGTCCTCTTGAAAAGATATATTAGTGAATAAGAGCAGTAGCTCTAATTATCTGTGATTATTGTGATTGGTCTCAGTTTCATCCAAGAGGCTTCTCTGGGAAACTTAACCTTAACCCACTCAAATTTGTACTTGTATTCTCGGTACAAATACTTATTTTAATAAGTACTTTCTGAGTGCATAAAGGAATGGGTGAATAATTTTCTGAATTCTTTTAGTAACACTAATTTCTCTTATGTTCTGTTACTCATTTTGAGCCATGCACCATACTAAGGATCTTACATGTACTATACCCTTTAATTCCACAATAACTATACGAGGTGGATACTACACACAATGTTTTAATTATTATAGCTTTGTTGATTTTTTTTTGCTATGGATGTAATAAAATATTCAATCCATTCCATACATAAGAATATATATCTCTCTGAGACTTTAAGAACATCTTTTTAGTTTTTAACTCCTCTTTTGTATACCCTTCTTGGCTTGTTTAACAGTGGGAAACCTGAGAAGCCAAATTATCTGCTTGATTGGTTAAAGCAATTGATGCCAGGGCCGGCCCGGTGGCGCACTCAGTAGAGTGCGGCGCTTGGGAGTGCGGCAGCGCTCCCGCCGAGGGTTCAGATCCCATATACAGACCGGTCCGCTCACTGGTTGAGCGCGGTGTGGGCGTGACACTGAGGGTTGCGATCCCGTTGCCGGTCACGAAAAAAGACAAAAAGGCAAAAAAAAAAAAAAAAGCAATTGATGCCAAACTTTTTCACTCAGCAGCACACATAGAAAATGACAGCATTTGTACAGCCAGCTGAGGTAAGCAGAAGAGGCATATCCAATCCAGACTGAGGGTTCTGGCTCCTGAAGAGCCCGAGGGCGTCATACATTCACATATCTATAACTCTTTCACATCTTTTTCTGTGTATTATTTTAATAATGAAACATTTTTAAATGTCATTAAGTCTAAAGAAGGTTGTGGTAGATTTAGGTAGATAGGTATCCCAGGGGAGAAAGGCCAAGAATCAGTTCCAGAGGATTGAGCGGAGAGAGTACCAAGCAGGGTGTACAGAGACATCACGTTCTAAGAATTCTGGGAAGCAAAGGGCAATCCCAGATGCTTGCTGGGAAATAATGGCCACGATTGCCAGCTAAGCCTCTGAAGACTGCAAGAGAATAGAGGAATTTTAGAACTGTTGGGCTTGAGGGAAATTGGTGCAGATGGTGCCTGGCCTCACAAGGTGTTAAGATGGGCAATACGACAAGGCTTTGAATTCCATCACTAACCACATTCCTGCTGTAGAAACAGTTTGGCAGTTCCTCAAAAAGTTAAACACAGAATTACCACATTATTCAGCAATTCTCCTAAAGAAATGAAAACAGGTTTCAAACAAATACATATACATTCATATTTATAGCAGCACTATTCACAGTAGCCCAAAGGTGGAAACAACCCAAATATCCATCAAAGGAAGAAATGGTAAACAAATTGTGGTATATAAATACACTGGAATATTATTTGCTGAAGTAAAGAAATGAAGTTCTGATACTTGCTCTAGCATGGATGAACTTTGAAAAAAGTTTACGCTGAGTTAAAGAAAACAGACACAAAGGGTCACACATAATTCTATTCATATGAAATATCCAGAATAGGTAAGTCCATAGAGACTGAACGCAAATTGGTGGTTGCCAGGGGCTCGGGGAAGGGGGAATAAGGAGTAAGTAACTGTGTCATAGGTACTGAGTTTCCTTTTGAGGTAATGTCGTGGGAGTAGATAGAGGTGGTGGTTGCACAACAATATGAGTGTTTTAATGCCACTAAACTGTAGGATTAAATATGGGTAAGATGGTAAATTTCATGTTGGGTGTATTTTACCACATTTACTACGATTTTTAAAAATAAGTAAAAACTAAAAATAATTTTAAAATTTTTTAAAGATTAATTTTACGTTATGTGAATTTTACCTCAAAAATAAAAAATAAACACATTCCTTCGTTCACCTAATGTCTATAAGTACCTCTCCTGTTCCGGGCACTATACACATGTTTTTATACACATAAAAGACAAATGGTCCCAGCCTAAAAGATGCTCACAATCTAGTCCGGGGCACAGATATGCAGAGTGCATATGAATCCCAATGCATAAAGGAGAGTGTGTTAGAAATAAAATTTGTTTTATTTTTATCTCACCCAACCTCATTATTATTTGAAGCCTTTATATCACTGGAGTGGCAGAAACAAGATTTCAGCAAATTTGGGATTCTCCTCTCCTTTTTCCAGGGTATCTAAATTCTTGGGGCTTATATAGTGCAAAGACATGGTGATGGAGTGGGTACACATAGGTCTCTGCCTCCCAGATAGCTCCAGAGGCATCCAGAGGCCCAACTGGCTGCTGAACAAAAACCCTGGTGGAGGTAATATAGTGATAACGATGGCTTATCCTTTTACGGTGCTTACTACTTGCCAGGCATTATCTACACACTTCACATATGTTAATTAGTTTAATTTAAATGGCAGCCCTTCAAGATGGTACTCTCTTTACTACTATTTTATAGATGAGGAAGTCAAAGAACAGAGAAGTTACATGGTTTGCACAAAGTCAAACAGGCTGGTAAATGGCACAGGTGCTATTAAAATCCATGGAGTTGGCTCCAGAGTCTACGTGTTTAACCAGCACATCATACTCTCCTTTGTGCCTGTCTGCATGGTGCTCCCTTCGGGAGGCCAGCCAACCTCTGCTGTTTCCTTGACACACGGGGGTCTCAAGAATCTACCACCTCTCTCTCAGGTATGTTGTTTTACGTGTGTGCTCTGTTTGCTGGCCAGGAACTCTGCCCAGAAGTCGGGCACAGGGCCACCTGCTCTTCAGCTCTCATTACCCCTTTTTCTTTTTCTCCTACCTTCCCTGGGGAAAACTTTTCTAGTCTTTAGAGGGAATTTCCTCCCTCTATTAATTTTGCTGTTTTCTCTAAACATTTTGCTTTGTTTTCAGGCTTTCAGTTGTTAGAAATGAAAGCAAGAAATAGTCTCCTTAAAGTATGTGTGGAAAGGGAGGGAGAATGGTAGGAAGAGAAGGAGGAAGACGGGAAAATATCAAGAGAAAATAAAAAAGCTAGATAAAAATTTTAAAACGTTCTGCCAGAGTCATTTCTGGTTAAAGTTAGTAGACTGACTATGTTTATTGTCTTTTGGAGTACTCCTAATTTTCCCAGCGTGCCCCAAAGATATTTTGTAAGTGTCTTCAACCAACCATGAACAATGCTTTGTTCTCTTCCCTGAGGTCACTGGATGTACACTTTTTAGTATGCATGACTGCCACCATATCAGTGATGCTAGTATGGCTTTAGTCACTCTTCTTCTCTGTGACAGTATTAAGCTGGGAAAAGGGCACTACTTTTTAAAAAGGTGGGAGCCTGGTGATGTAGATTAATTACAAAATGTCTTCTGCTCTCCTTCCCTGTATACATGCCCTTTGTGAAATAACTTTGCAGCTACTCTCATCAAGAAATGGGGTCTATGGGCCGGCCCGGTGGCGCACTGCTACAGTGCGCCTTGGGAAGTGCGGTGGCGCTCCCGCCGAGGGTTCGGATCCCACATACAGACCGGCCACTCACTGGCTGAGCGAGGTGCGGGAGCAACACTGAGGGTTGCGATCCCGTGGCCGGTCCCGGTCCGGTACGGGCACGACACTGAGGGTTGCGATCCGTTGCCGGACACGAAAAAAACACAAAAAGGAAAAAAAAAAAGAAAAAGAAATGGGGTCTATTCCGCCATCCCTTGAATCTGGGCTGGCCTGTGACTTGTCTAAGCAGTAGAAGAGTCTGTGCACTGGTCCTAACCCTAGGCCTCAAAGGCCTTGCATACTTCTGCCCTCTCCCTTGCCCCTCTGCCTTCACCATGGGAACATGTCAGAGCTTGCCTGTTGAAAGATGAAACACATGGAGCCCAGCCAATCTTCCCAGCCAAGGCCATGCCAGACCAGCCAAAAGCCAGTCAACCACCAACAGGCAAGTGAGTTCTAGCTGTAACAGGACCACTGCCGAGATCACCAAAACCATGCCACTGACTCACAGACTTGAAATAAAGGATTGTTTCGAGCCACTGAGTTTTGGGTTGGTTGTTATACAGCATTATTGTGGCAATAGATAAAAGCTCCAAATGGGTGCCCTCAGTATCTTACAAGGTTCTTAGCTTTGGGACTTTATCTGTTTTTAAAGCTCACTTATACCAGTACCCTGGTGCAAGACCCTTGAAAGACTGGGTTGAGAGATAAGAACGCCCCACCTTGGAATAGGAGTATAGGAACCAGTGCTCTGGGAACCACTTTTGTGCTGGGACTAAGGAACAAAGACTCAACTTACCCATTTGAAATATTGCAAAACATTGTCAGCCTTTCATTAAGCCTCAGGATCATGATCATTCACCTCTGCTCTTTTTTCTTTGGCCTGAGATAAGTAAAATGAGATAAGCAGAAACACCAATGTTGGCACTGGAATCCCAGACCCTAGTTTGAATATCACTGTTACTATAATCTATTGTGGTCTTTCTTTTCCCCAGTAGACTTTTCTTTTTCTCCTACCTTTCCTGGGGAATCTTTTTCTAGTCTCCAAGGGGAAATTCCTCCCTCCATTAATTTTGCTGTTTTCTCTAAACATTTTGTTTTGTTTTCAGACTTTCAGTTGTTAAAAACCAAAGCAAGAAATAGTCTCCTTAAAGTACATATCTTCCCAAGATCATTCATCTATATCTCCAGAACCCAGAAAAATTCCTGGCACAGAGATGACATTCAGTATATGGATTAATGAATGAATGGAGTGTCAAGACGTTTAAATCTAAGAAAAGGTACATAGAGGACAGAGTATAGGTATCAGTGATTGCAGATGTTGGGGCTGACTCAGAGAAAACTTGGGATTTCTAGGGAGAAGGAAAAGCTGGTAGGGCAGGATGTGGTCAAGAATAGTCAATAGGCCCAGCTAATGGCATTGGACACATGCTATTAAAGACATGGAACTGGTTTTTGCTTAACCAGGGAATCCTGGTTGAAATATAGGAAATGGGGAGTAATGAAGGAGGGACCTGGGTTACTCCAAGGTCAGGGATGAAAGCTAGAATTTTTTTCCTAGAAAACTAGCTGCTTTGAAGAGGCCCATGAATCAATTCCTTTGATCTTCTTTTCCTTACAGGTCTATATAAGGGCAGGATACTCCTTAGCTTTAAGGAATCTTGTCCTTCAAGCAGGTAAGACCATGGTATGCATTCTTTTGGTCACAACAGAGGAAGAAATCTTGAGGCACACTGGCATTCTCCCCAGATGTCACGAAGGTCCTGATTCAGATAATAAATACACACTGCTAAGGGCCCCTTGAATAACACATACAATTGTCATGTTTCTGGATTTCACAGAACTATAATTTTTTGTTGCTGTTATCAGGTTTGAAGGAGCATCATCTCTGGTCTGTACCACGCCATGGGTTGGAAACTGCTAGTATAAAGTATGGACAATTCTAAGTAGGCAGCAATAACAAACCCCAGGGCCTTAGTGGACTATAACAAGGAATCACCAAAGAAATATTACAGAACCTTAGTCAGTTCATCCACCCGCATGCAGCCCAGCTAATAAATCTACACAACATGATTTGCAGTAGAAAAATTGGCATTTATTGGAGGATACCAACTAGAGAGAACAGGCCAGCTAATGCTATAGAGATCTGAACTCCCTGAAGGCTTAAATCATAAGCATTTATAGGGTAAATTTTGGGGGTAGGGGTCTTGGGAGTCATGCAGGATTTTGATTGGCTCACAGTGGAGTTGGCATAGCCATTCCTGACACCATGATTGCTGTCTTCCTTGGAATCTCACGGTCTGGATAGTAGCAGGGCTCCACCCAGAACTCAAGGATTGGAGTCAAGGATGGGATGCCACTCCAACATACCGACACACCACCAATGCCTACGTACCCGCCCAGGGACCCAGAGGTAGCAGCCAGGGACCGGACCCCCTTCCCACAAGCAGGCATGCTGTGACAGTGCCTCATGGCCCCACCTGGGGGCCCAAGGCATGGAGAAGGGGACCAGACCTCCCTCCCACAACCAGGCACACCACGCCAGCACCTTGGGGTCCACCTGAGGACCCAAGGCATGGAAAAGGGGACCAGATGCCCCTCCCACAACCAGGCACACAGCACCAGCACCTTGGGGCCCACCTGGGGACCTGAGGCATGGAGAAGTGGACCGGAACCCCTCCCACAACCAGGCACCCTGCTCCAGGGCCTTGGGACCTGCACTGGGACCCGGGGCATGGAGAATGGGACTGGACCCCCGTCTCACAACCAGGCACACCATGCCAGTGCCTCAGGGCCTACCCAGGGACCTGGGGCATGGAGAAGGGGACAGGACCCACCTCCCACAACCAGGCTCACCATGCCAACACTTCAGGGCCTGCCAGGGGACTCGGGGCATGGAGAAGGGGACTGGACCCCCCTCCCACAACCAGGCTAACTATGCCAGCACCTCAGGGCCCACCCAGGGACATGGGGTAAGGAGCTGGGACTGGACCCACCCTCCCACAACCAGGCATGCCAGGTCAGCGCATGAGGACCTGCCTGGGGGCCCAAGGTATGGAGAAGGGGACCAAACCTCCCTCCCACAACCAGGCACACCGTGCCAGTGCCTTGGGTCCCACCCAGGGACCCAGGACATGGAGAAGAGGACCGGATCCCCTTCCCACAAGGCACCCTGCGCCAATGCTTCAGGGCCTGCTTAGGGACCTGGGGGAAGGAGAAGGGGACCGGACCCCCCTCCCACAACCAGGCACACAATGCCAGCACCTTGGGGCCTGTGCTGGGACCCAGAGCATGGAGAAGAGGACCAGACCCACCTCCCACACTCAGGTACCCCACACCAGCACCTTGGGGCCAGTCCAGGAACCTGGGGTATGGAGCTGGGGACTGGACTCCCCTCCCACAACCAGGCACCCTGTGCCAGTTCCTTGGGGCCTATGCTGGAACTCAGAGCATGGAGAAGGGGACCGGACCCCCCTCCCACAACCAGGCACCCCGTGCCAGCACCTCAGGGCCCACCCAGAGATCCAGGGCATAAAGGGGACTGGACCCCCCCTCCCACAGCCAGGCACCCTGTGCCAGTGCCCCTAGGCTCACAAGGGGACCCAGGGTATGGATCTGGGGACCAGAACCCCCTCCCACAACCAGACACCCTGTGCCAACACCCTGGGGCCCACACAGGGACATGGGGTAGGGAGCCGGGGACTGAATCCCCCTCCCACAACCAGGCACACTGCACCAGCACCTCGGGGCCCACCTATGGACCCAGGGTAAGGAGCTGGGGACCGGACACCCCTCCCACAACCAGGCACACTGTGCCAGTGCCTTGGGGCCTGCCTGGGGACCTGGGGCATGGAGACAGGGACAAGACCCCCATCCCACAACCAGGCACCCTGCACCAGCGCCCCGGGTCATACCCAGTGACCCAGGGTATGGAGCCAAGGTCCAGACCCCCCTCCCACAACCAGGCACTCCATGCCAGTGCCTAGAGGCCTTCTTTGAGACCCAGGGCATGGTGAAGGAGACCGGACTCCCCTCCCACAACCAGAAACATCGCACCAGTGCCTCAGGGCCCACCCTGGGACCCAACGCATGGAGAAGGGGATCAAATCTCCCTCCCACAACCAGGCACACTGTGCCAGTGCCTTGGGGCCCGCCCAGGGACCCAGGGGAAGAAGAGGACTGGACCCCCTTCCCACAACCAGGGACACCACTCCAGTGCCTTGCGGCCCATGCCAGGACCCAGGGCATGGAAAAGGGACCAGACCCACCTCCCACAACCAGGCACCCCACGCCAGCACCTCACGGCCAGCCCAGGGACCTGGCACATGGAACTGGGGATCAGACACTCTCCACCACCAGGCACTCAGCCAGCACCACAGAGCAGGCCAAAAACATCTCCTCTATGTGGGTTGCCCACCACAGCCACCACGATAACCATGGCTCCCGTGAAGGCGCCTAGATGCCACAACCACTGCACAGATGGTCCACCAGCCACCGGAGTGAGTTGACACAAGGAGAGTCACCAGCAGAGATAAAAGAGGAGTATGTCTGTCTCCACAGAGTCCATTCCAGAGTGACAGAAGAGAAATCTGCTGTATGATAGTTTTGGAGGACCTGATCATCATGCCTCTCAGCATTGGACAGATCATTTGAGCAGCAAATCAACAAAGTAACCATTATTCTTTCAGAAGGAGAGAAGAAATCAAGGGTGATTAGAGGGGGGGGGGGAGAAGGGGATAAGGAGGGATTGGACAAGGGGCATGAAGAATAATTACAATTTGTAACAATATATATGCTAATAATATTGATTTGATCAACATCTCAATGTTGAAACCCAAAAATATGTATAATCAATTTTGATTCAATAAAAATTTTTTAAAAATTCACTGTGTATGGCTCCTGTTTCTATGCAATTGTTTTTTGTTTCTATGAGAAGGTCAGCGGTTTCTCATGCAGAATGGGGGGTAGTCTGCAGGTCAGAGGGGGGGCAAAATGGAGTTACTTAGGTTAAGCAAGCAATTCTACAGAAGCAGATAGCGTATGTTATGAGGGTGTAGGGAGCTCTATTTCAAGGGAAGACTTTGGTTTATTTGCAAGGGTAGAGGGAATCATGGTGAAAAAGAGTATAACTTTTGAACTGTCTACCCAGTTTCCAAGCCACCTTTCTGAGAGAGCTTCCCACCTTTCCCCCAGAAACCAAATTATGGCCTTGCTTCCCTAGCCATGTTTGACCAAACCTAAGCCAATCAATTCCAGAGTTTGGAATTGGGACTGAGATACTTTGAGCTGATTTTTGGCAAAGGGAATGTCAAGAAGAACTTCTAACAGAAAGAGCTTTTCAAAATCAAAAAAGGCTCCTCAGAGAGCAATACGTGTCCCTTACCTGAAGTCAATCTCTTCTCTCCCTCTCGTATGTAGAGAAACTAGGCAGCAATTTGCTAGTGTTGTTAGCCAAAGGAATTCATGAATCAGAAAACTATTTACGTTAGATAAAACCCCTAAAGAACTTACAAACTCCAAGAAGCTGTAATATGTGAGTGTTTTTAGGGGATTCCATGGAGGGATGTTTTCATTTTAATACTCATGCTGATTAGTTTATTTTCATGCATTTCAGTAAAGAAAGAATACTTCTTGGAATCAAACTCCTGAGTTCATGAATATTGTTTAGAAAAAGGCCTAATCTATTTAAGCAAGAAAAAGATGAGTTTAAAGAAAAATACTAAGTAAATAATATAATCAGAAAACAAGGAAAAGATCATGATATTGAGTCACACAGGAGGCTCAGCCACCCTCAAAAAGTTTTCAACAAAGACAAGTAAAATGTTAATGCTCTTTGATATCATTAGTAATATAAATGAAATACAATGACTTGTGATTTGCATAATAAACCCAACAGTGAAACCTACTGAAGCATTAGGCTTTGAGAAACTGGCTTGGATGATTCAGGGAGTAAGCATTAATAGCTAACATTTTTTGAGTGGTTGGGATCTGTCAGGCATCGTTTAAATGCTTTATAAATACAGAGGATCCCTGACTTCTATGGCTTAATTTAGGATTTTTTGACTTCACCATGGCACAAAAGCAATATGGATTCAATAGAAACTGTTTCAAAACCCCATACAAACATTCTGTTTCTCACTTTCAGTACAATATTCAATGAATTACATGAGATATTCAACACCTTATTATAAAATAGGCTTTGTGTTAGATGATTTTGCCCAAGTGTAGGATACTGTAAGTGTTCTGAGCATGTTTAAGGTTGGCTAGATTAAGCTATGACATTTGGTGGGTTAGATGTACTAAACACATTTTCAACTTATGATGGCTTTATCAGGACATAACCTCATTGTAAGTTGAAGAGCATTTGTATTAACCTAGCTCATTTGATTCCTGAAATAACCTTATGGGGCAGGTAATTATCATTATGCCCATTTTCCAGATGAGTCAACTGAGGCACAGAGAGGTTAGCAACTTGCCCAATTATCTGCTAGTAGTAAGTCACAGAGAACCTACCTTTTCTTGAATAAGTCTCACATCCCGGTTTGCTTATTTTGAATTTGAACTGGATTTTGGTTTCTTGTTCATTTTTAACACTCCAGTGTTAGCATAATTCCTGGCACTTGGTAATAAATGACTAAGCAAATAAAGTACATTAAAATAAATAATAAGGGGCTGGCCCGGTGGTGCACTGGATAAGTGCGCCGCTTGGAAAGCGCGGCAGTGCTCCCGTCTGAGGGTTCGGATCCCACATACAGACCGGTTCCCGCTCACTGGCTGAGCAAGGCGCGGGAGCAACACCGAGGGTTGCAATCCCGTTGCTGGTCCCCGGTCCGGTATGGGGGCAACACTGAGGGTTGCGATCCGTTGCCGGACACGGAAAAAGACAAAAGACAAAAAATAAATAAATAAATAAATAAATAAATAAATAAATAAATAAATAAATAAATAAATAAATAAATAAATAAATAAATAAATAAATAAATAAATAAATAAATAAATAAATAAATAAATAAATAAATAAATAAATAAATAAATAAATAAATAAATAAATAAATAAATAAATAAATAAATAAATAAATAAATAAATAAATAAAAAATAAATGAATGAGTAATGAAATAGGTGCAATGATGGTAATGATTTGAAATAATCCTAAAAAAATTCTCCACATTTAGTTATTTTCCATTTAAAACCACAAAATCTAGGCAAATCAATAAAAGATCTGGATAGAAGTCCCAGGTCAAAGGATTCCCTCCTCTCACAGACTGGGTTGTGACCACAGCTAGGACCTGGCCAACCCTCAAATCAGCTGCTTAGAAAGCACAGCATAAGCTGAGGGCTTAACTTGACTCTGCTGCCCTAAAAAGTCCACTTTACCCACTGATGCCACATGGCCTTTTCAATTTGACCATCCCATTGCTGCCTGTGATGGCTAATTTTAGGTGTCAACTTGACTAGATTAAGGAATATGTGGAAACCTGGTAAAGAATTATTTTGGGGTGTGTCTATGAAGGTGTTTCTAGAAGAGATTAGCACGAGAGCCTGAGGGTGGACTAGGTGAGAAAGATCTGCCCTCATTACGGACGAGCATCATCAAATCCACTGGGGGCCTGGAGAGAACAAAAATAGAGGAAAAGGCAAATCTCTCACTCTATTTCTGCAGGAGCTGGGACGCACTCTTCTCTCCTGTCCATGGACATCTGAACTCAAGACTCTTCAACCTTTGGGTTCCTGGACCAGTGGTACTCCCAGCTCTCTGGCCTTTGGCCTCAGACTGAGAATCACACCATCAGCTTCCCTGGTTCTGAGGCTTTCAGACTTGGACTGAGCCATGCTACTTAGCATCCAGTTTGCAGACAGCCTATCATGAGACTCCTCAGCCTTCATAGTCTCATGAGCCAATTCCCCTAATAAATCTCCTCTCACATATTTATATATATATCTTGTTGGATTGAGCAGGACTGAAACTATATTGGGACCTAAAACCACATGGGCTGTAGGCAAATTTTAAAAAGACACAGTTTATTTTTTCTTGGCACGCATTTCTCTGAACTCCCTCTTCCCCCGTGTTAGTTGATATTTTGATTCCTTGGTTATGGGGCAAGATAAAATTACTTATATGAATGAGAGAAATTGTTTTCCAGGCAGTCTGTAGCTGCAGACTTGCACGTACTATCCAGACAGGACCCGAGGTACAGAGCTGAGGACCGGACCCCCCTCCCACAACCAGGCACACCATGCCAGCACCTCCTGGCCCGCCTGGTGACCCAAGGCATGGAGCTGAGGACTGAACCCCCTTACCACAACCAGACACACTGCCAGCTAGTCATGGCCCTGTCCAGGGGCCCAGGGCATGGATCTGGGGACCAGACCCCCCTCTCACAACCAGGCACACTGCACCAGCACTTCAGGGCCCACCTGGGGACCAGAGGCACAGAGAAGGGGACCAGACCCCCCTCCCACAACCAGGCACACCACCAGTGCCAAGGAACATGCCAAAAACATAACCTCCATGTGGGTGGCCCACCACAGCCACCACAATAACCATGGCTGCCACAAAAGCAGGTAGATGCCACAACCACCATGCAGATGGTCCAGCAACCCCTGGAGTGCACTGACACAAGGAGAGTCACCAGCAGAGATAAAGAAGAGGACATCTCTCTCCACAAAGCCCATTTCAGAGTGACAAAAGCAGCACCTGCTCTATGATAATAATGGGGGACCTGATCACACCTCTCAGCATTGGACAGATCATCTAGGCAACAAATCAACAGAGTAACCATTATTCTTTCAGAAGGAGAGAAGAAATCTAGGGCAATTAGAGAGGGGAGGGGAAGGGAGAGGGGGATGGGAAGAGACTGGACAAGGGGCATAAAGAATAATTACAATTTGTAACAATATA
>NW_007736041.1:20588-25542 GCF_000696425.1 Galeopterus variegatus
GACCTGATCACACCTCTCAGCATTGGACAGATCATCTAGGCAACAAATCAACAGAGTAACCATTATTCTTTCAGAAGGAGAGAAGAAATCTAGGGCAATTAGAGGGGGGAGGGGAAGGGAAAGGGGGATGGGAAGAGACTGGACAAGGGGCATAAAGAATAATTACAATTTGTAACAATATATATGCTAGTAATATTGATTAGATTAACATATCTCAATGTTGAACCCCCAAAATATGTATAACCAATTTTGATTCAATAAAAAAAATAATTTTTAAATAAAAACCAAACCACAACAAAAAAAGACAGTTTATTTTTTCTTGGCATGCATTTCTCTGAGTTCCCTCTTTTCCCATGTTAGTTGATATTTTGATAACCTTGGTTGTAGGGCAAGATAAAATTATTTATATGCATGTGAAGTTGTTTTCCAGGCAGCCTGTAGCTGCAGACTTGCACGTACTATCCAGACACTGGGAAACCAAGGAAGACATCAATAAAGCTGTGCTGATTTCACCCTCCAGCAAGACCATGAGGTAACATCAAGCACAGGAGCAGAAACTAGACAGAGTCTTGGTGAGACTTTGCACCTGAGACCTTGCATGAAGCCCTCAGGGCTCACATCCCCCTCCCTCCTGCTTTTCATTTCCCATGTTCCATTCCTTCGTCCTCCTCTTAAAAAAACCCTCAGTAAATCTGAATCTTGCACATGGCTTTAGTCTGGCCGTTCTCCTTCAGGTTTATTAGGGAGACGGGTTAGCCCAACATGTCTCCTCAGGTCACTGATATTCCCGAATAAATCCGACTTCCATTTTCGCCAACATTTGACTTTTGAGTGGTTTATTTTTGAAAGGGGCAGGTAGGACCTGTGTGTGCCCAGTATCAATCCTATTGGTTCTGTCTCTCTGGATACACCACCATAATTCTTTGCCCATCACTCCTTATCCATTAAGAATGTTCCCAAGACCTGGAAAAACTTCTTCCAAATGGTCAGTTCTTCCACCAAGTACAAGTGTCTCAGTTAACTACAGTGCTGCCTGATAGGCTTGAGAGAGGGTATGGAAAGGGGAGGAGGGACAGTGACACCGCAGGTCTGTCCTGCACAAGCTAGGGAAAGCCTCCATGACTTCAGTGAACAGAGGTATCAGGCTGGGCTCTTTGTTGTAAAGTGAGTGGAGTATTTCCTGCTTTATAAGTTATCCATTGTTCTTGGCAGTTAGTCCACTCGTGCATGATTCAGGAACAAACATGAACCTTTAATCCTCTTTAAAGTGAGTTGGCCTTTGTATTACAGTCATATCGGGCAGGAAAATCCTTCATTCCACAACCTCTGCCACTCCTCCACCTTGTAATCAGTGTACCCTGTAGCAGGCAGGTCATTTCCTGCCTTCACAATTTGTGGATGTACTTGGCAATTATTTTATTTTCTGCACTCATAAACATGTATTAGCTAAAATAAACATTTCACAAAACCTTTTCTGTGTACAGTGCACACTGACTTTTTTTGTCTTCTTTATTCTACTCCATCCTATTTCTTTTTTAAAAAAATTCCCAGTTCAGCCTCAATTGATTTCATGACCCTTCTAACGCAGGGGTCAGCAAACCATGGTCCAATGGCCAAATCCAACCAGCCACCTGTTTTTGTATGGCATGCAAGCTAAGAATGGTTTTTACATTTTAAAAGGGTTGGGAAAATATCAAGAGACGAATAATATTTCATGACACATGAAAAGCATATGAAATCCAAATTTGTGTGTCCATAAATAAAGTTGTGTTGGGCTATAGTCACACTCCTTCTTTATCCATTGTCTATGATCACTGTCACACTAGAGTGGCAGAGTTGACAGTTGCATGTTGAGTATGGCCCACAAAACCTAAAATAGTTACAATTTGTTCCTTTACAGAAAAATCTGCCCTGTCCTAATGGATTGCAATCCGCAATTTGAAAAGCTCTGTACTAACCATTTTGCTCCCGAAAAGATCCATTTCTATTCATGTGAGTGAGCAGTTTTATCTTTTTTTAAAAAATTAATTAATTGGGCCGGCCTGGTGGTGCACTGCGCTAGTGCGCCGCNCTAAATTGCTGCTTTGCTGCTGATTCTCTGGGGAAGGCTTTTAGTGCAGCTCAGGTTTTAATTGTTGACCTTGTAAGCACTTCCAGATCTTGTGAGGTCTGGTACACCTGGATTGTGTGGAAACTCTAGTCTGGTCCTGAGTCTTTTCAGCAAACGGCACCCCCTGCAGTTCTATATTCCTGACCAGTCTCCACTGAGTGGTTCTGTGCTGATTGGAGGTTAGATCAGCTGTCCATGCTGTGCCCCAATGTTCCCCTGGTGGGCCCATCTCCCCCACCACCCACATTCCAAACACTTCCCATGGGATGGGCCATGCACTGGTCCCTTGCGATGACTCACCAGCCTCTGAGTGACTCCTTTTTTCAGTTGTCTGTGGCCCCTTGCTCCTGTGTGGGTCCACGGGAATCCTGTTAGTGGTCTTGCTGGCCTGGGGCCTCCAAGGCCCTCTTATCCCCTGTAGCCTCCAAGCAACTTTATGTGAAGGGCACAGTTAAGCTTTTGCCAGCTCTTGCTCCATGTGCTCACCAGTGCCAGCCTTGAAGTGGCTGGGGCTCAAAATGGTCAGAGCAGTCTTTTCTTTCTCTCATCGTGGTTTCTCCTGCCTCATGAACTCCATTGGTTTCTCTTCCTCTACCCTTGAGTTCTAGCAGCCCCAGCTTACAGTCGTTGCCTTTTAATAGTTGTAACTTGGTTGATTGTGGAAGAGGGTGATGCTGGGGACCATCTATTCTGCCATCTTGATCAGAAATCCTGTACTTGGCAATTATCAAATCAATATGTGATTCAGGAACAAATACGAACTTTCATCTCTTTGGCAAATAAAGAAGACAAGTCTTTTCATATTGAGCTCAAGGATGTTGGCCACATTAAAGCCATGCTAATCTGTAGAAGAAAATAAGCTTTCATTATTTACTGTATTGTTTTCCCACTACCCCCAATTGCCCACTCATGGGCAGGGATAGAAAGAAAACAGATACAGGTCCACAATCTTCTTTTGACTTTTCTAGTCTCTCTAATTTCATTTTATTACTCATTCATTCAATAGACGTTAACCACTGTCTATGCTCTACATTTGGCTGGGCCTAGCTGGGCTTGATTCCAAGCTGCAGTTTGCTCCAATAGGCTATCCAGGACATGTGTTTTTTTTTTTCCTCATGGCAATGGCAGAAGTGCAAAAGGGTGAGTCCAGTTGCACAAATACACTTCTGGCCTCTGCTTATATCATGTCTTCTATCATCTCATTGGCCGAAGCAAGTCACATAGCCAATCTCAAAGTCAGGGGGAGGCAAGTATACTCTTTCTCTAGTGGGAGGAATCATAGAATCACCTGACAAAGAGTATAAGGTACATGGAGGAATAATTGAGAACAATTACACAATCAATCACACTGACAAAAGACATCATGATACAGTTTCAGAAAGCTCCATGAACCCCAAGCAGTATAAAATACATAAAAAATAGAACTTTAGTAGGCCATCATAAAATTTTGAAATGCCAAAGACAAAGTGTTTTCAATGTTTGTTTTACTATTATTCAGGTATGGTGAGGCTAGTGTTAGGAGACAGAAGATATTTTGTTACATTAGGGTCTTAGTCCATTCAGGTTGCTCTAACAAAATACCACAGATTTATGGAGATGGATGATGGTGATGGTTGCACAACATTATGAATATATGTAATACCACTAAACTGTACACTAAGTTGTACACTTAAAAATCTTTAAGATGGTAAATTTTATGTTATATGGGGATTACAGTGATAAGCAGCAACAACATTAACACCAAAAGGAAGGTCTGTCTTTGGTACTTATATCCTACTGTGTATGTGGTGGGGAATGGGGGGAGTGGACCGACGGTTTAACAAGCTGTGATAATACAGTATAGAATGTGCTAATGATGGGATGGATTATAAACAACAGAAATTCATTTATCACAGTTCTGGAGGCTGGGAAGTCCAAGGTCAATGTGCTGGTAGATTTGGTGTCTGTGAGTGTCTGCTCCCAAAACAGCCATTTTGTTGTAACCTCATGTGGCAGAAGGGGCAAGGGATCTATCTGGGGTCTTTTTAATCCCACTGCACAGGGCCACATGGGGAAGCACCAGGGTCAGTCAGGAGGCAGAAGGAGTGAGAGGAAAATGTCAGCAAGAGCACTAATTGTGGTTTTGGGGGGAAGGAATGGGCAAAGTAGGTTAAGCAAGTTTAGGATTGACTAGATGAAAAGATTTATGGAGATGGATGATGGTGATGGTTGCACAACATTATGAATATATGTAATACCACTAAACTGTACACTAAGTTGTACACTTAAAAATCTTTAAGATGGTAAATTTTATGTTATATTCATTTTAACACAATAAAAAAATGAAAAAACAAAAACATAGTCTGCCTGATCTTTATTTCTTTCTATGTGATTTCTCTTTTCTCTTTCAGTGCTTTTAATATATCTTTATTTTTGGTATTATACAGTGTCTATTCATGAATTGCTTTATTCTGATGTATCTAATTGTAAATTGCTTTAAAAAACCTTACATGGTATATAAAATGTGCTTCCTCAATATGTGGACTTATGTCTTTCATCAATCCTGAAAATTCTCAGCCATTATCTCTTCAGATTTGGCCCTCCTTTTCTCTAGTCTTTCCTTCTGTGACCCCAGTTAGACATACAGTAAACCTTTCCATCCTGTCTTCCATATTATAAATTTCTTTCTCATATTTTCTATCTCTTCTCTCTCTCTTTCTCTTTCTCTCTCTCCTCACCTCCCCCTCTTCTGAGTTCTAGGCATTTTATTTGTCTCTACTTTCAGTTCATCAATTCTATTTCTTTCTTTTTTTTTTTTTTTTGGTCTTTTTGTCTTTTTTCGTGACCGGCAACGGATCGCAACCC
>NW_007736041.1:26542-30553 GCF_000696425.1 Galeopterus variegatus
ACCCTCAGTGTCGCGCACGTACCGGACCGGGACCGGCAACGGGATCACAACCCTTGGTGTTGCCCCCGCTCCTCGCTCAGCCAGTGAGCGGCCGGTCTGTATGCGGGATCCGAACCCTCGGCAGGAGCGCCACCGTGCTTCCCAAGTGGCGCACTGTAGCAGTGTGCCACCGGGCCGGCCCTCATCAATTCTATTTCAATTGCATCTAAACTACTATTAACTTGTCCATTAATTTTTAAAATTTCCTCAATTATACTTTTATTTTTAGAAGTTACAATTGTTTGTATTAAAAATATGTCTTTCATTTATAGTCTCTGGTTATATACTCATCTTTTGTGAATCATGCTTTATTTCTTTAAACATTGTACATAGTTTTTCTACATTATGTATCTGAAAATTCCAATATCTGTATTCCTTAAAGCTCTAAATCTATCATTTGTTGTTTTGGCTGACTCTTCCTTATGGTGGCTTACCTCCATGCATACTTAGTGATCCTTGATTCTCTTGAAGCTCTTTCCTCCCTTCACTTATAAAAGGGAACAAAGTCCTGGGAAAATATTTAGAAATTAAATTCTATCTCTGTCTTTGTTTCTGTCTCTCTGTCTCCCTTTCTGTCTTTCCTTCTCTACCTCTCCTCCCCTCCATCCACAGGATCTCCCATCTCTATTTATCTCTCTATGTACTTTATATTCTCTTTTTCTTTGTAAGCCCATGCGGTTCTCTACTTCTCACATTTGATAGGATATGGCTGCTCCACAGTTTGTATGACCCTCATTTCCAGTCACACACAGGGACTGACTAATTGAAAAAGAGTAAGAACATAAATGGTTCATCTTAGGAACATGTAGCACAAAGATCTGTGAAATTTCTGAACTTGATGAAAAAGAGGACCAATTCTCAGATAGAAGGAGTTGAACCAAAATATGCCTTCCAGACATCCTCTCCTCTCAAACCCCTCTGATCCTGCTTAGTTCATCATTTCACCATGAATGGCTGCAATAATTTCCTGATTAATTTCCTTGCTTCCAGCCTTTTCCTTCCCAATTTATTCTCTCCACCAGAGTGATCTTTACACATTGAAAATTGCATCATGTTACTTTCTTAATGAAAACCCTCCAAGTATTCTCCATAGCCTCTATGACAAAGTCAAAACTTCTTAGCTTGGCTAGAAGA
Source organism: Galeopterus variegatus (assembly GCF_000696425.1). Lineage (NCBI taxonomy): Eukaryota > Metazoa > Chordata > Mammalia > Dermoptera > Cynocephalidae > Galeopterus > Galeopterus variegatus. Next base: position 27,716 of record NW_007736041.1, read on the forward strand.
ACCTTACTAATTTGAGTCCTAACATCTATTCCAAACTAATCTTTCTCTTCACAATAATCCTTCTACCCTAAGCTCCAGACATTCCAAACTACATTTTTGCTCCCACAAATTGCCTATGCTTTCATTCATGCAGCTCCCTCTACCTGCAAGGCCCTTCTTCCCTTTGCCAGCCTGGAAAACATCTTTTCACCTATCAGGAGCCAACTTGCTAATTCTTGGATGCCTTTTTCTGAGTCCTTCCTCCTCTTAGGACCACATTCTTTGTGTCATCCCATTATTCTTTTCCAGACGGTACCTTTCTTACTTAAATCCAGTAATTTGTTTGCCTCCCTGCCCCAACCATCATTGAAGTGTTAGCATTTTTAGAGTTAAAATATTATCTTCATATTCCCATCTCTTAACACAGTACCTGGTACATACAATGTGCAAAGAAATCCTTGCTGAACAGATGAATCATTCCTTCTTCCTGTGCTTCTGTGAATGTTACAAATCAAAGGATGCTCTAGTCTTTGGACTAATATTTGAAAAAAGAGCAAACACGTATAATTCCACATCTATCCTAAGTTTTTTCTAAGAATATACATGTTGTTTCTTTTTCAAAATCCCAACTTTAATTCCCTCAGGCCTTGGAAGATATCTGTGAGTGGATTGGAGTTTAAGGTTTCTAATGTTCTCAGTCCAGAATCCCAACCCAAAGAGAGAACCAGTGTAATTCTTAATCTAAAAGAATTAATTAACATAGGTGTCATTCAACTAAAGTTAACGGAGGGAAGCTTAAGATCTAGCCTAGCATTTGAAACAGGATTTGAATGATCAAATTCCAGGCAGGGCCTTGGATCAGGACTAACTACACATCTAAGACACTCACAGCACACTTCTTCACATTCCTGTTACAGCCATGACTCAGAGTCAAGAAAAACTTCTACAGACATTGCGACAGTTTCTCTACAGCTTCCCAGAATCACTGCATCCCAGGCAAAAGCTTTTCAGCCAAAAAAACCCAGGGGCTCTGCTGCTTGATCCAGAAAAATTTCATTCACATCTCTCTTTTCCATATCTAAGGAGATCTGATAGACCAAGAATCGGACAATGAATCAGGGGATCTGGGTTGTAGTCCTGGATCTGCCCTTAATAATTTGGTGTGTCTCTGTGTGTGTATATAAATATATACACACACACACATATTTTATATATTTTTATATATTATATATATTTTTATATTCATATTTCCTAATAAGATCTTTTAAGTGAAAATTACTAACTATAATGTTTTTTCAAAATCCAGAAGTAATTTTTTTTATAAAGTAAACCAAGCTATTAAAAAAATCAAAGTTAACTTTTTGGTGAACATCATTCAAGACCCTCTGTGTGAACACATGCACACACACACACACACACACACACAATTTTACATTAATAAGAATATATCTTATCCAATATTGTAAACTGATTTTCTCACTCAACATATTTCTGTGTTAATCAAGTTTTTATGGCTCCCTTACATCCCATATTATGGATGTATCATAATTCATTTACCCAATTTTCTATTAACAGATAAAATTGTGCTACTGTGAGTTCCAGACAACTTATATATACAAACTCACTTAATTTCATAACCTATGATATAGGTACTTCTATTATCCCTATTTTATAGAGAGAGAGAAATTAAGGCACAGAGAAGTTAAGTAACTTGCCCAAGGTCATATAAATTGTAATATGTATGTTTTTATTTTAATGTATAGTAGAAAAATATAGCCAACACATCAAAACTATGATTTTGAAGTCACAATGTGTTAATATATGTAAAGTGCTGGCATATCATAAGTGTCGTGTAAGTGTTTGCCACGATAGCCTTGATGAATGATAAGATTAAGTTTTTTTTTTAAGAGTCCGTCTTAAGAAAATGTTAATAATAGCAGAGATAGTACACAGAAATGGCAAAAATCATAAAATTGGTTCTTAAATGACTAAAGTTTGAGAAACAAGCACTAAAATCTTCCAACTTCTTTAAAACAGTACAAGCTCTGAAACTTCAGAATTATTATATTCTCAGAATTATTAGGTTAAGCCATATGAAATTGCCATTTGTATAGCTTAAATATATGTTCAAATATTGGAAATTCTGTATTACAAGCTGTTGGTTCTAGCCTCATTCTGTGCTCATTAACTGTGAGAACATGGCGCGTTACTTAACTAGGCAATGAAGACGGCCCAGCTCTTCGTCTAGTTGTTTTGACCGCTCCTTTTGCTTCACTTGCTAAATGTTTCCACTCTCCAGCCTAGTCCTGCACTATCCATCATGTCCTGCTCCGGGTGGGCTCAGAGAATGGCACATAACGTTTCTCTCCACTGACCACAGGCATGGCCATGGAGGCTTTACTGCTATTCTCAAGAGTGATATACTTAGTGGCCACCTCTGCAGACCTCCCCTAGCTACCCCACCCTGAGGGTGCTGTAAACAACTGGCGGACAATCTCTGTCATTCGTGAAAACCCTAAAGCCTTGACCCAGGGTTGGGGAAGCTCTCTCTCTCCCTGATTAGGTTTGGTTTGTCTTTACCAGCTCACAGTTTAAGCCTCCATCCCCCATCCTCCTTACTCTCATTAGGTTGATACCGCCCAAATAAAAACCTAGGTATCATCCTATCATATGGCAATTTCTGCCCTGAAACCCACAAAAAATGAACCACAGTCTCCCATCTAAAACAAAGGAGCCCAAACTCAGACTATGAAGTCAAGGCTATTCGACTTGCAAGGAGAGGCAGAAAGGGAAAAGTTACTGTCTCGTTCTTCTATGAGCTTCTCATATTGGCAAGAACTTGACTGAAATTGATATCTA
>NW_007736041.1:30842-31784 GCF_000696425.1 Galeopterus variegatus
TTCTTCTATGAGCTTCTCATATTGGCAAGAACTTGACTGAAATTGATATCTGCACTTATGACTGAAACCTGAACCTTCCTCTGTTAGTCTTGGAGTGATGTGAATAGAATATTTTTAAATCATTATAGGGTAGGCCTCAGTAAGGCAATAATTCACGCACAGGCAGCTATTTTCCTTTGCGAAGAACAATGTGAGTTGCCAAGTCAAAACTGGGAAGGCAGAACTTTAAGCATTCCTTTTTGTTAACTAGATGAGAAATACACACTTGAAAAGTGATCACATCTTGCTGTTGAGTAATTAATTGCTTTTGTTCCACGTTTTAGGGTAATTAACTATTAAGAAATCATAGCTCAAAGCAGCAGAACCTCGGGATTCACCATGGGCACATTCCAGGATGGTTAACCTATAAATTCATGAACACAGAGATGTTTATGCAGGCTCCTGGCTTTCTCCCAAATCACAGTTCTCACTGAGAGCTTCATGTTTCCTGTGCATATCCTCATACCACAGGTGTTAACTCCCTTTCAACTTTTACTAAAGTTTTTCTGTCCTCTAATAGCCATTTTTCACATGCAAAAACTTGTTTCCATCTTTTCACAAAAGCAGCATGCTACCCTGAGTGGAGTTCAGCAAAGGCAAGGTAAGACACTAATGTTGACTATCCCACCTGACGATAAGACACTAATGTTGAATAGCCAGCCAGGTACACTCTTCGTCAAAGTAACTCCAGCTTTAAAATACCCCTCATTCAAACACACATCATGGAAAGGTTTCATCGCTTATAAATATTTGTAATTGAAAGTATTAAATTCATAAAAGCCAAGTGTCTACTGTAGCAAATCTATGTATCAAGTGAGAAAGTAATGGTTTAAAAGTGGCTGAAGGGCCGGCCCGGTGGCGCACTGGATAAGTGCGCCGCTTGGGAAGCACGGCGGCGCTCCC
>NW_007736041.1:32655-40066 GCF_000696425.1 Galeopterus variegatus
AAAAAAAAATAAAAAATAAAAAATAAAAGTGGCTGAAAGGGAAAAAAAAGAAAACAAAGCACTGTTTGAATGTCCTCCTGCTCCAGTGCCCCAACGGTACCCACTACAGAACTCCTCAGAAGCCTAGAAACTGATGGAGCCAGAGAGGCTGGAGGTGAAGCATATGAGTGAACTGGAAGAAACAGACAACAATTTGAACTAATAATAAGAGCACTTAAAGACATAAAATAGCAAAATCAAAACATACTGGGGGGGGCGGCTAGCAAGCCATTATTTGTCAACCTCCCCTCCCACCCATGTGACCTTATTTCTGTGTGTTGGGACCTCCCCAGTCTAAGATTTAATCTATGCTCACCCTTCCGAGATTCTGTTTTAAATACGTTGAAACCCAGCTTTAGGAGTTTGGTGAAATACTCTTTTCTTCCTATGGACTTTCAAAAGCCTGGTTTCAAACTTAGAACTGACCAATGCCTTTCTGCCTAGACAGTATCTGCCTTTCCTTCCCTAGGGCAATATACTTAAGCCTCAAGGCTTAATCTTCCAGTCAGAGGGACTGTGGGGAGAAGAAATAAAATATCAAGAAAAGAAAATACTTCAGATTGTATTTCAATATGATCCCAGGACACAATAAATGAATATACCCCAATTCCCAGGTAAAATTATATTATGAGCATCTCTCCAACTTTGTATACTCTGGGGCCTAGGGTTACTTTCCTTAAAGGTGCACCAGGAGAGAACATGTCGGACAGAGCTCAAAGTTCTTGCTTCCTCAGGTCAATTGCACAAAATTCCTTACTCTTTCTGATTGTATGACCTTGAACTCAGGGACTGTGCACCATTTTTCCTTGAATCCTCTGTGCCCCAAATAGCACCTTGCACATTGCATTTGTTTGGATGCATACAGAATCACAGCATTTCTGACACACTAGTTTCAATGGATCAAATTACTTAGTTTTCTTAATTCTTGTCCACCCACAGAAGATCCTTTTGGTTAATCCTTTTGCTAATAAAACTAAAAAATAAATTCAAAAGGGTTCTTTTTGCAATGACAAAATATTTGTTGAGCAGATAGTGAAGTTACTTGAATCATTAGCTTGTTCAGACATTTATTGCAAAATCTTGATATTAAGCTACTGGCCCTTAGAATTCTTATTCTCTCTAGTCCAACAGAAACAAGTACTTAAAGTTCAACTTATGTTTAAGAAAATAGAATTTGTAATGTCTGTGGATAACTATAATAAGAGGCAAGAAAGTTGAAAACTGAAGCCCTGCATCAGATATCACCAGTAAGTCTTATTATCTCATTGTTTTTCCGACATAAAGCAGTTGTCAGGTAAGGCAGCTCAGTTGAGATACTGAACTGTGAATTTTGGCATGTGGTAAAAGACAATATCTGCAGGATTAGGTGGAGCAAAAAAAACAAAGGGATGGAAACTATAAGTGAAAACAACAAGTGACTACAGTCTAGATATACCTAACCCATGGATAACAAGTTCTAGAATGAGAAATAAAAACAGAGACACGGTGATAATAATAAAATATTAGAACAAAATTTCCCTGAAATTAAGAAATACTTGAATCTACAGATTGAAGTGTTTAGGTTTGAACAAGAAAGCTGAAAAATATCATATACCTGGTAAAATTCCTAAACTTTTAGGACAAATTTAAAAGCTTCCAGAGAGAAAGAATCGATCTAAGCCTACTATATTTGTAAGGATACTTTCGGCTGCAAGTATCAGAAACATCAAAGTGGCTTTAAAAATAAGGAAATTTTTAATATCTCTCTCTCTCTCTCTCTCTCACACACACACACACATACACACACACACACACACACAGAGCCCAAGGGTCGGACCACCCCAGAGTTAGTTAAGTTGCCCAATTATATCAGTAAAGAAAGACCAGATTATTTTCAAACTCATATGCCTGCCTTCATCCTCAGACTACCTTTTTTTCATGGCAGAAGTTCCAGCATAACAATGTCCAAAGCCAATAAATGAATTGTTTCTCCTCCTGTCTTAGCAGCAGTTGCTGTTGGTTGCCTATCCAAGATCCACCTTCCTCTTTTTCCTTACTAAGAGAACGTTGGTTTTGTGCCCAGCTAACCACTCTTTCCTTTTGGTCATGTGATATACTTTTGGACGACAAGATGTAAGCAGAAGTTTGTGTGATGGCTAATTTTATGCGCCAACTTGACTGGATATAGAGTGCTCAGATAGTTGGTAGAACATCAATTCTGAGTGTATCTGTAAGAGTGTTTTTGTATGAGATTAACATTTTAATCCACAGAGTAAAGCAGGTTGCCTTCCATAATGGGGGTAGGTCTCATCTAATCAGTTGAAGGACTAAACAGAACAAAAAGACTGACTTGCCCCTGAGTAAGAGAGAATTTTTCAATAGACTGCATTTGGACTTCAACAGCAACATCAGCTCTTCCTGCTGGATGGCCTTTGAACTGGAACATTGATGCTCTCTGTCTAGCCTGCCAGCCCACCTCTGCAGATTGGACACACCAGTCTCCATAATAATGTGAGTCAATTCCTTATTGTATGTATGTATGTATGTATGTATGTGTATATATATATATACAGTATATATATATACTGTTTCTCTGGAGAACTAATACAGTTTGTTAGGTGGTTTCTGAGAAAGCGTGTATATATATATATATACTGTTTCTCTGGAGAACTAATACAGTTTGTTAGGTGGTTTCTGAGAAAGCATACACTTTCCTGATAGGAGAGGACAGCAGCATGTGGTACCACTATTATCCTAGCCCTTTTTCCTTCTTACTGTTTTGAAGTGACAACTGGAGCTGCAACTGTGAGGGAAAGGTTAAGGAAGTTACAGATATGTATACCCAGATATCAGAGATGCCAACATCAGTAATGCCTGCCTCTGGGCTTTCTGCTATGTGAAAAAACACCTCCCAATTTTAAAAAGGCCATTTTTGTTGGGTTTTATGTTACTTCCAGTTGAAAACTTTTCTAACTGATAGAGTGTTGTTCTCAAGAGCCAGAATACCTTTCCAAGAAACGCTTCCCATTAGACCTTCATTGATGTATCATTGACTAGAGCAGAGTCACATGCTCACTCCTAAGCTAATTAAAACAAAATGAGCTCTTCGTGATTGGCTTAATCAAAATCCACAATTCTAGAACAGGGAATGGGATAGATATTGTGAAGAATGAGATGATACCTGAAAAATACTAGTGTTAATGTTAGGAAGGGAGAAGAAGGTCAGTGGATGCTTGGTAGGCAACCAAGAGTGCCTACCATGCTTACGATGGAAAAAGAAACAGACTGGCATCGGATTGCCCACTGCATACTGGCATCTGAAAACTGATTAGATGATGTCTATAGGCTATCTCCAAAAATGGACTAAAACTCAACAATTCGATGTCTAGCTTAGTCAGGATAAAAGAAAATTTGCAGAAACTTAGGAATTCAGAGAACATTAGTCACATACTTCACGTGAGAAAAGTACCATTAAACTGCAAATGTGTTAGAAAAGAGATTTCAAGATAAGGGGAGAGGAAAAGTAATGAGCAACACACCTAGCTCTCTATATAGAAAAATCTAAGTGAATAGTGGAAAAGTGATCAGGAAAGTGTAATTTTAGCGCTAAATAAAACAACGCTATCTGCTCTAAGTGAATCATTGTGTAGTATATACATGCATTGAATTAACACACTGTACCCCACAAATATGTACAAGTAAATGTTAAAATACTGTTTAAAAAAAGAAAAAGAAAAAATAATTTTTGAAACCAAAAAATACAAATTGCAAGGAATAATATAAAAATATTTGGGTCTTAGAATATTAAATATTTTAATAGTTTAAGTCTTAAAGTATAATAATTCGAAAATCCCTCAGGATTTGGTAGTAGGTGGTGGCAAATAGATGATCGGAAGTAAAAGCATCCTAAGGCTCTCATCTGAGGAGGAGATGGGAAAGTATAACTATTTTGATGGTCTCATTTTATTGTGGGAAAGAAGTGAGGTATGTGGAAATATTTGGTATTTTGCTCTCATATAATAATAATAGAGATATGTTTCTGATTATGAATGTCATGAAAGTGCAGGTGACAATTAGTAAAATGAAAGGTACATTAGAAATCCCATACTCACAAGGGAGGAAAGGGGAGAAGAGGGAACTAGAAACTTGATCAACCAGTAAAAACAAACAATACATAAAACTTATGACACCAATAAGAAAGGTAAGAAAAAGAAAAAGATAAAACAAAATAAATAAATATCAAGCATAAAATAATATAGGGGGAAAAACATCATGAACATTAATTGTTAGACTTAATGTGAATCTCCTATTAAAAGCTAGATTGGGTTAAAGAAACGAAACCCAGATATACATTGCTTATGATTAACATTTAAAACAAAATGATAAACTTCAAAAATAAATGCATGGACAACAGACACCAGGTGAATTCAAGCAAAAAGAAAGCAGAATTGTCAATGTTAATATTAGCTAAAATGGAATTTAAGATGAAAAGAATTGCACATGAAAAAGCACATTAAGTAATTTTAAAAGGCACAATTTACAAAATCAATATAATTCTCATAAATCTTCATGTAGCAAACAACATAACAAAAACTTACAAATAAAAGGAAAGCCTAACAGAGATACAACTGTCATGAGATATTAATACACTGTCTTCTAAATTAGATTGTATAAACAGAAATTAACAAATAACAGAATAACTTAATAATATAAATAAAACTCAATTTAATAGATGCCTATACAACTTTACATGTTTAGAATTGACAATATATATTTTACATTACCATGGTTCATTGCCAAAAATTATAATTGGTGCAAAAAAAACCTCATTAAAATATAAAACACAGTAAAGATTTTTAAAAACTGTAAACTCTGAACATTATCCAATAAAGTAAAAAATACATAATATAAAGATGATCTTAAAAATTAGAAAAAGCAAACAAAAACCTAAACTTGGAAAATAAAATAAACACTAAAATTGATGAAATAGAAAAAATTTTAAATGCGGAAAGAATATATCAACTTAAAAGCTATTCCTTTAAGAATATCAATAAAAACAATAATCTTCATGAGCCTGATTATCGCAAAAAAATAAAATATGCACAAGAATAGGATTAGGAATGAAAAAGGATATCTATCACAGAAATAAAGAGATAAAAAATTATGAGAATACTATATACAAATCTATAGCAACAAACTTGAAAACTAGGAGGAAATTGATGATTTCCTAACAAAACACAAATGGTTAAAATTGACCAAAGAAGTAGAAAACATTAAAAGACCAATTTTCATAGAATAGGTTTGAAAGGTGAAGTGGTAGGCTGAATAATCGCTGTCAAATATATCCATTTCATCATTTCTTAATCTCTGAAATATGTGAATGTGTTGTTTTAAAATGGCAAAAGGGACTTTACAGATGTGATTATGTTAAGGATCTTGAGATAGGGAGATTATTCTTGCATTATCCAGGTGGACCCAATGGCATAATCATAAGGGGCCTTATAATAGGGAGTGTGGTAGGTTAAATAATGGCTGCCAAATATATCTAAGTCCTAATCCCTGGAACCTGTAAATATTACCTTATATTGCAAAGGGATTTGCAGATGTGAATAAATTAGGAATTTTGAAATGAAGAAATTATTCTGTATTATGTGGATGGGCCCTAAACGTCATCACAAGTTTGTTAATAAGGGGAGATAGAGGGAGATTTGACCACAGAAGAGGGCAATTTGACCATGGAAGCAGAGAGATTTGAACATGTTTCACTGCTAGCTTTGACAGTGGGGAAAGGAGCCATGACCAAAGTTAATGCACATGGCCCCTAGAAGCTGAAAAAGACAAAGAAATAGATTCTCCTTCAGACGCTTCAGAGGAAGTGCAGTCCTTCTGATACCTTGACTTTAGCTCAGTGAAGCTCATTTTGTACTTCTGACCTCCAGAAATGTAAGAGAATATATTTGTGTTGTTTTAAGCCAATAAATTTGTGGTCATTTGTTACAAGCAAAAATAGAAAACTCATACAGTAAATATGGACCTACTGTTAAAACAAAGCACCAAGGTCTGGTGTTTCGTAACTGTGCTCTCTCAAACTCTTAAATAAAAGATAGTTCCAATGTTATTTAAGCTTATTTATTTATTTTATGAAGTCAGCATAATCCTAGTAACAAAACCAGATGGAGTATGAAAATTTTAAACTCTCACAAATGAATCTAGATATAAAAATTCTAAATAAATGTATTAGTTAACAAAATTTAGCATCTAATAAAATGAGCAATATGTGTAATTATGAGTGGTAAATATTTATGGTCTAAAATCAATCATTTAATATCATTCAACACAACAGCAAATTAAAAAAGAAAAACCACATGATCATATCAATACTTGCTGAAAAATGCATTGACAAAAATTCAGCAACGTTGCCTAATAAAAATCTCTACATAAAATAGAAATAGGAGGAAATCAATGAAAAAGACAATGAATGACAAGACAAGTACATAAAATATAAGTGCTCATTCATTCAGTAAATATTTAAGTACTTGCTAGTACCAAGCACACTCTGTGGATACAATACTGAACATGACAGATACAATCTGTACCCTCAAAAGTTTACAGTACAATGGGAGTGACAGACAATTTATTGAAGGTTTTGATGTGGAAGTAGAATATGGGAACCCATGAGAAAATTATTAAGCCCAGTCAGGGCCATATAATAATAGAATTCCTGCAGAGAGTGACAGTTAAGTTGAGATCTGAAAAGTAAGTACGATTATCCAGATTAAAGGGAGGATGATCGGAGATAATACTTCTGGGAGTGAGAGAAGCCCTTACAAAGACCTGGATATGAGAGAATCAAAGTAAATTGCATGTGGCTGAAGTATACAGTGAGAAGAGGGTGAAGTATGTGATACAAAAGTATGTGATGACCCTATCCCCAGCCCCAGCGAGTGCATGCCAAACAGAGAGGCATCTCATGGAGAGGCCCAAGACCCATGGCAACCACGCATCCCAAGGTGCCAGCGACTGAGCAGGTAGGGCTCACCACCACTGGACCCCATCTCCAGCTTGGGCAAGTGGGCACCAACCAGAGACACATCCTGAGAAAGGCCCGAGACCTGTGGTGACCATGCGCCCAGAGGCACCAGTGCAACCAAGCAGGCACTGAGGCAGCCATGCCAAATTGGCAGTCCCAGCAGGATCCTAGCCAAACAATAATGTTGAACCAGTGGACCATGAAATCCCTTACCACAATGACTAAACACCAAAGGAAAGATACCAGAAACATGAAAAATCAAGAAAGTACACCACCAAAGGGTAACAACTCTCAAGCTCTAAAGATCCTATAGAACAAAAAGCCCTTGAAATGACTGACAAGGAATTTTGAGTGATAATTCTA
>NW_007736041.1:40649-41802 GCF_000696425.1 Galeopterus variegatus
CAGAAGGGGAGGAAAAAGGAGATTGCATTGAAAACATATTCAATAAAATAGTGGCAGAAAATTTCCCAGGTATAGGAAAAGACACAGATCTTCAGATTCAGGAAGTTCAAAGATCCCCAAACATATTCACCCCAAAAAGGTCTTCTCCAAGACATGTTAGAGTCAAACTGGCAAAACTCAAAGACAAAGAGAGAATCTTAAGAGCTGAAAGAGAAAAGCGTCAAGTCACCTATAAGGGAGCCCCAATCAGACTAACATCAGACTTCTCCTCACAAATCCTAAAAGCCAGAAAAGAATGGGATGATATATTCAAAATACAAAAAGACAGAGATCGCCAGCCAAGAATACTTTACCTTGCAAGGCTATCCTTCCAAAATGAAGGGCAAATAGTATATTTCTCAGAAAAACAAAAACTATAAGAGTTCACTACCACACGACCACCCTTACAAGAAATTCTCAAGGGAGTACTGGGTTTGGTACCTGAAAAATAACTACCACTGCCATAAAAACTCAAGAAAAATCAAAACCCACTACTAAAATAAAAATGCTAACAATGAAGAGTAAAACAAAAAAAAAGTTTATCTAACACCCAAGAAACCAACAAATACAGAAGACAAATAGTAAATCGGAAAGAAAGGAACAAAAGATACTTAAGACATGCAAACAAAAATCAGTAAAATGCTAGGAGTAAATCAACACTTTTCTTTTCTTTTCTTTTTTTTTTGTGTGTGACCAGTAAGGGGATCACAACCCTTGGCTTGGCGTCGTCCGCACCGCACTCAGCCAGTGAGCACACCAGCCATCCCTATATAGGATCCGAACCCGTGGCAGGAGCGCCGCTGCGCTCCCAGAGCTGCACTCTCCCGAGTGAGCCACGGGGTCGGCCCTAAATCAACACTTTTCAATAACAATTCTTAATGTAAAAGGATTAAATTCCACACTCAAAAGCACAGACTGACTGACTGGATTAAAAAGGTGGACCCAACTATAAGCTGCCTTCAAGAGACTCACCTCACCTATAAAGACACACATGGACTAAGAGTAAAAGGATGGAAAAAGATATACCATGCAAATAGAAATGAAAACGAGTTGGAGTAGCTATTCTTATATCTGATTAAATAGACTTTAAACTAAAAACCATAAAAAGAGATAA
>NW_007736041.1:42886-44586 GCF_000696425.1 Galeopterus variegatus
TCAAAGAGGTAAAATACGTCTAGTGAGAATAACAAATCACTGCTGAAAAAAATTAAAGAGGACAGAAAAAGATGAAAAGACATTCCATGCTCTTGGATTGGAAGAGTTAACATCATGAAAATGTCCGTACCACCCAACGTGATCTACAGATTCAATGCAATCCTCATGAGAATACCAATGACTTTCCTCATAGAAATAGAAAAAACAATCATAACATTCATATGGAATAACAAAAGACCCCAAATAGCCAAAGTAATCCTGGACAAAAAAAAAAAGTAAAGCCAGAGGCATTACACTACCTGACGTCAAATTATACTAGAAAGCTATAGTAACCAGAACATGGTACTGGCATAAAAACGGACACACGGACCAATGGAACAAAATAGAAAACCCAGAAATCAACCCACATACTTAAAACTAATTGATCTTTGACAAATGCACCAAGAACATACATTGGGGAAAAGACTGCTTCTTCAATAAATGGTGCTGAAAAAACTTGTCTTTCATCAAATTTGGGACATTTTTGACCATTATTTTGTTAAATATTCTCTCTGTCCATTCTTGCTTTCCTTTCCCTACAGGTCTTCCGTTATGCATATGTTGGTTTANTCATCAGCACAGGGTCATTCTCCAGGATAGATCACATGTTAGGTCACAAATCAAGTCAAAATACTTGGAACCGGGCCGGCCCGGTATCATATAGTTTTTGAGACCCAAATGGATTAAAACCAGAAATCGATAACAAACAAAACTCTGGAAACTATGCAAATACACAGAAATTAAACAACATTCCTGAGCGCGGTGCGGGCGCAACACCGAGGGTTGCGATCCCGTTGCTGGTCCCCGGTACGGGCGCGACACCGAGGGTTGTGATCCCGTTACCGGTCAGTTAAAAAAAAAGACAAAAAGGAAAAAGAAAATACTTGGAACTGGGTAATTTATAAAGAAAATGAAATTTACTGTGCATAGTTTTGGAGACTTGGAAGTCCAAAGTCAGGGAACACATTTAATGAAGACCCTGGTGGTAGTGACAGTGACCCACGGGTCTCTCATGGCAGAAAATGGTGAAGCAGAGAGAGTGAACTTCTCATGTACTCTGCTTTTAAAGCCCTCAGAACCAAGTCCTTGACCACTACTTTTAGTCCATTCATTATGACAAGGTCCTACAATCTAATCACCTCTTCAAGGCCCCACCTTTCAATGACCATAATAGGATTCCCCATCCTCTTAACACTGTCATGGGGGGGTCAAGTTTTGGGTGGACAGTCAATTCAAGTTAGATGCCCACTCTCACCACTCCTTTTAAACACAGTATTGGAAGTACTAGCCAGAGTAATCTGGCCAGAGAAAGAAAGAAATGGTATCCAGATTGGAAAAGAGAAAGTCAAACTCTCCCTATTTGCAGATGAAATGATCTTATATAAAGAAAAACCCAAAGACTCTACCCAAAACTCTTAAAGCTAAGAAACAATTTCAGTAAAGTTGCAAGATACAAAATCAACAAACAAAAATCAGTAGTGTTTTTATACTCCAACAACAAAGTAGCAGAAAAAGAAACCAAGAAAGCAAGCCCACTTACAATAGTCATCAAAAACAAAGCAAAACAAAAACAAACAAAGAAACCAAGGAATAAATTAAATCAAAGAGGTAAAATACGTCTAGTGAGAATAACAAATCACTGCTGAAAAAAATTAAAGAGG
>NW_007736041.1:45441-63394 GCF_000696425.1 Galeopterus variegatus
TTGACAAATGCACCAAGAACATACATTGGGGAAAAGACTGCTTCTTCAATAAATGGTGCTGAAAAAACTTGTCTTTCATCAAATTTGGGACATTTTTGACCATTATTTTGTTAAATATTCTCTCTGTCCATTCTTGCTTTCCTTTCCCTACAGGTCTTCCGTTATGCATATGTTGGTTTATTTGATGGTGCCCCATAGGCCTCTTAGGCTCTATTTATTTTTCTTCATTCTTTTCTCTTTCTGCTTCCCAGTCTGGATAATTTGAACTGACCTATCATTGACTCTTTTTTTCTGACTGGTCAAATCTGCTATTATACTCCTCTAGTGAAGTTTTCATTTCAGTTATTCTGTTTTTCAACTGCAGAATTTATATTTGGTTCCTTTTTATAATTTCTATTTCTTTTTATTTGGTGAGACATCATTTTGCTGGTTTCTTTTAGCTCTTTAAATATATTTAGGAAAGTTGATTTAAAGACTTTGCCTAGTAAGTACCATGTCCCATCTTCCTCAGGAATGGTTTCTGTCACTTTCTTTTTATCCTGTGAATGGGCCATACTTCATTGTTTCTTTGCATGCCTCATAATTTTGCTTTGAAAACTGGACATTTTGAATTCATAGAGGTAGGACTGGGTCTCTGGTGCTCACAGACCACTCGAGCCCATCCACAAACCCTTCACATGCAGGTCTGTGAGCTAGGTAACCAGCAAAAAGGTCCTTGGAGCCCCGGTTGAAGAAAGAGGAGTCTTTATTCAGCACACTCAACACTACGAGCCAAGCAATCCACAGAGAAACCCAGAACCTCCACTGCTACCGCCAAGTCCAAAGAAACACTAAGCAGCTGCCAGCAGAGTAAACATGCTCTATTTTTAGACGTGAGCGCTGCCAGCCAGCTTCTGTTTCACAAACTCAAAAACACACAATAGCAACAAAACCAAAAAGATACATTGGTGCACACGTGCACTAACTCCACCCCCACACACAACTTGTTTACAAAGAAATGTGCTGCAGGACCCCCCAGCTAGACCTAAGAAGAGGGAGCCTGACTAAATTATCCTTCTTCCCCACAGAATTTTATAATATGGCAGCTCTGGAAATTCAGTTCACCCCATTCCTAGGGTTTGGTGTTGCTGCTTATTATGGTTGGTGGTTGTTGTTGTCTGCTTGTTTAGTGGCTTTTCTAAAGTATTTTTCTGCAGTTTGTATTCTTTGTTCTGTGTGGTCACTGAAGTCTGTGTTCCACTGGTTTAACGATTAGCTAATGTTATGACAATAATTCCTTTAAACAACTAGAGTCAAAAATAGAAGTACAGAAAAAGAAAGAATTACTCTGGGAGTTTTCACAGATTGGTTCTGTATTAAGGAACACCCTTCAATACTTAGCCAGAACATTTATAATTCTGCTTTGGCCTTTGCTTTCTGCTGGCATGGAGCCTGAAGGTCAGAGTTAAAACTTAGGGTCTTCTCAGGCCTTTTCTGAACATGTGAGCAGCCCTGGGCATAAGTGTTACCTTCCTGATCACCCAGTTTATGTGGGAACTTTTAAAAGTCCTATCCCTCCATACATCTCCTTTCCTAACCCCTTTCTTCCCAGGCTTTTTGATCTGTCTACTGCTTGTTCTGACTGTTATTCCTTGCCCCAAGCTGCTGCAGCCAATACTTTTGCCTTTGAATGCTTTTGGCAAATGACACCAGGGAAGCCACCCCAGCTCTGGGAATGCTCTGAATTAGGCAAAACAAAGGAAAGTTTTCGCACCTGTCCTTTGGAAGGTTCCCAGATCGGTTGAAACACACCACTGCAGTTCTTTGAGAGTAAGGTCCATATTGCTCCTTCTGACACTAAAAATCTGCACAAGAAGTGTGAGCTGCTGTCTTCATGGCTGCCGTTGATCTGGCGCATGGGGGATTGCAAGTAGGCAATTTAAAATGCCACAGCCCTCTCAGTGCAATGCATCAGCTTTTTTCTTCATTAAGCTTTCTGTGGCTGTTGTAAGCTTTTGACTAAATTGCAGAGTTTTGTGAAAGTTGATTCTGACAACTTTTGCCNGCATAACATAACATGAATAAAGTAATATCACCTTTCTATTTATTAGGACTTGCCAGAATATGTTTTTCTATCCTTTAATTTCAATTTACAGATTTTGTATATGTCTCTTTAAAACAGTATTTGATGGATCTTTTCAAATCTAACATCAGTCCTTTGATGGGACCATTTGATCCATGTAATGAAATTATTGATATATTTAGGTTAAATCTACTATATTTTGTTTTTTCTCTTTGTATTGCCTTTCCTATGCTTTGTTCTCTCTTCTTTCTTGATTTCTCTTGAATAGACTACTGTTTTTTCTCATTCCACTTTTCTCTTCCAATAGTTTAGAAGTTAGTTTTGTGCCCAATTTCTAATATTTGAATTTTTTCCTAGAAAATTGAATATGCATACTTAATGTACCAGGACCTAAAATTAAGCAATATTTTTACCCTCTTCCTGAATAACACAAGGACCTGAGGAACTCTCATTCCTATAATCCGGACTTATAGTCATGTATTTAGTCATGTATTTCTGTCATGTATTTAGTTCTAGGGTTTTTTTCCCTTAACCTTACAAGATATTATCATTTACAGTTAATATTTGTTTAGCATTACCTCCATATTTATCATACTTACTGTTTTCCATTCTGTTTGTATCTCAGACCTACCATTTGGATTCAACTTCCTCTATGGAAAGTATGTTCTTTAAATTTTCATATTTTAAACATCTATTGGTAGCAAACACTCAATTTTAACTTTTCTATTTTTATGAATAAAGTAGCACCACCAGATCTAGTATGTCTGTGAGTGAGCAAAATTTCAGATAGTCAATGGTATACACCTTGTATCTACCCTAAAAGGAAGGAGTTGGTGCGGCAGATTTGGGGTTTGGGAAGGAGCGTGTATGTAGCAGGGGATGGGGTGGAGTGGAGGAAGAACTATAAAAGTTATAAAACCCGGGGTGATCATATCTCAGTGTTTGCTTGTTATTCTGACCTAATAATTAATAACACTTCTCATTCTCAAAAGTTTTATAGTTCAGATAATGAATTATATGGTCACTTGAATAAAGCTTATATGACCCAAACTTTAATCCTCTTGCCTTTTGGAGCCACACTTTCATTTGTATTCAATTCAAGTAGCTAGAGATTTTTTCTTCCAAGAGGAATGGAGTAGCTTGTGGCAGCCCAATGTTACCACTGACAATAACCAGAAAGGGCAGATAAGGTACCCCCCCCCAAAAAAAAAAAATTAAAAATGGGAGAAAATTGCTAAAGGATTGAGGATGAGGGACCAAGATTACAAAGGAGGGATTAGATAACAGTTACAGCTGCTTCGTTACAGTTACAAGGGCATTTGTCAAGTCTGTGTGCAGCAGGAGGCAGGGAATCTGGATTTTTGCCTGGGCAGAAGGCTGCTGCCAGGAGAAATCAGAAAAGACTTTGGTGGTTTTATGGGGCTGTACATACCAAATTGGAGACTGGAAGGGTCACTGAGAATAGAGGGCTGGAGAACTGAGCCTGACACACAATGTATTTTCTCCTCAAACATTTGCCAAATTATGCAGCTGCATGGGGGCAGAGGAAAAAATATCAGAAAGCCTCTTAAGAGCAGAGCTGAAGTTTTAGCCGGGTTTTTTGCTTGTTTTGGTTTTGCTTATGTTTTTGTTTTTGGCAGTCTTACTCTATTGAGGAGACAAGAGCTATGGTTCATGACTGCTGGGAGGAAATTGAATAATTAAAAAAACAGATTTATCCAAAAGGAGTATAAAAAGAAAGAAAATGAAGCATAAAGCAGGGGGACAAAATAGGAAAAAGTAAAGCAAGATAGTAGAAATAAATTAAAATATATTAATAATTACAATATAGACTAAATGTTCCAGTTCAAAGACAAATTATCATCACACTGGTTAAAAAACAAAACTCAACTATAAACTGCTTATAAGAGACACATCTTAAATATAAGGACACAAAAATGTTGAAAGAGAAAAGATAAAAAGAGATACACAATGCAAATACTAACCAAAGGAACACTGGCAAAGCTCGTACTAATAATGAACAAAGTAGACTCTAAGGCATAAAGCGTTACTAGAGATAGAGACACTTTGTAATAATAAAGTGTTCAGTGTATATCATAAAACCACACTATTCATCCCTTATAATCGCCTCAGTTTCTGCAAGAATTCCCAGAATGGAGCATGCTAACATTCTCCTGGTTGGTACTTGTCACTTCTCCCTTTCATTTACTGCATATAGCTCAATTCCTCCTTATCAGCTGCGATCACCTTGGCGTCCTGCCTCCCTGCCTTCTTTCTTCACCACTTTATCCAACGAGTAGACACAGCCCTCTTCATTTCTCACAAACACTACACTATGGCTTGCAGCAGATGATTGCTCAGGTTTGGTGATGATGAAAGGGCATTACCACATAGAAAAGGAAACAAATTTAAACTGGATCACAGACCTCAATGTTCTTCAGTTCCTCAGTTGTTTTTTCCAAAGAAGACTCCATCACAGTAATATATTTCCCAAGCCCTGGGCAGCCATCTGTTGCTATCTCATTTTCTCTTTCCCTTGGATTCCAGAACCCCAACATTCTATCCCTCAGTATGCCAAAAGAAAAACTAAAAAACTCCTGTTATTTCATCTTACAGGGCATTTTATCTGCCCCTTTGTTTCAAACTCATCCTTTTAATTTTATTGGATGAGTGGTTGTGGGGGCTAGCTAGGGGAACAAAGAGTCCCATCCCAATATCTTCTAAGTACAAAAGCAGCTTCCTTCCAAGGCATGAATTTAGAATGCATCCCTTCACCCCTTTATTAAGAAGCCAACTGCCAAAAGAGAACATAAAAATAGCAAAAGAATTTCAAAATGAATGGTGCCAAAGGTGGTTTCAGAGCTCAGCTCTGAGGGGATCAAGTTGTAAACTGTGGGGGCAGACTAAGAGAACTTGGAGATAGGTGGGGAAGTTGTGGGAAGAGGAGGGAGAATGGGGAAATGGTCGAGGCCTGCGGCACCCACCTCGTTCCGGCAGGGGAGATCAGGGGGCTTTCAGCGGAGTCTCAGTCATGGCTGGGGTAGATGCAGATGTCAGCGGGGTGTGGCTGAAGCCCTCAGCCCCTCACTGCCCTAACTTGGGAGCCCAGGGTGTTTCCAGTCATGGCTTGGTGGTCACTGCTGGGCTTGATGCAGACTTTGTGAGGGGGATTGGCTGAGGCCTTGGCTTCCCACAGCCCCAGCTGAGGAGCCCAGGCTGTTTCCTGCAGAGGCTCAGTGGTCATTGCTGGGCTAGGTGAGGTCGTGGGGGAGCGGTGGCAGGCCCACAGCCCTCCCCGCTCCCTGGCTTGGGAGCCCAGGGGGCTTCCAGTCCTTCTAGGTTTTATAGGTGTTCTTTGGTGGTGTTAGACCTTTACTAGTTAATATCAAACTTTGTCTCTGATCTGTGGATATTTTCGGTTTTTTTCAGTTCTGTATTCGCTTATTTGTTATTCCTACCACTTAAATTCGGCCCTGGAACTTATTTGTTGTCTTTTGCTTCCTTCTAAAATGGGGGAACTTCCTGTGGGAACCAGCACTTGAGCCCTGTGGTTGACCTAAATTGCTGCTTTGCTGCTAATTCCCTGGGGAAGGCTTTCTGTGCAGCTCAGGCTTGTAGTATGTACTTCCTTGTAGTATGTACTTCCGGGTCTTGTGAGGTCCAGTACACCTGGGTTGTATGGAAAATGTGGTCTGGGCCCGAGTCTTTTCAGCAAACCGCACCCACCGCAGTTCTATATTCCTGACTGGTCTCCACTGAGGAGGGCAGATTAGCTGTCCATGCTGTGCCCCAGTGTTCCCCCAGATGGGCCCGTCTCCCCCATCCCCTGCACTCCAAACACTTCCCATGTTTCACAGGCCTCTGAGTGGCTCCTTTTTTCAGTTGTCTGTGGCTCCTTGCTTCTATGTGGGTCCGTGGGAACCCTGTTAGTGGTCTTGCTGGCCTGGGGGCCACTAAGGCCCTCTTCTCCCCTGCCACCTCCAGGCAACTTCATCTGACAGGCACAGATGTGGCTCTTGCCAGCTCTTCCTCCGTGTGTTCACCAGCTCCAGCCTTTAAGTGGCCAGGGCTCGAAATGGTGAGAGTGGTCCTTTCTTTCTCTCATCATGGCTTCTCCTGCTTTCATGAACTCCGTAGGTCTCTCACCTTCTTCCCCTGGGCTCTAGCAGCCCCAGCTTGGCTGTCATTGCTTTTTTTAAGTTGTAACTTGGTTGATTTGTGGGAGATAGTGACCGTGTATTCTGCTATCTTGACCAGAAGCCTGTGAGGTAATTCTTTTTTTTTTTTTCCTTTTTGTCTTTTTTCGTGTCCGGCAACGGATCGCAACCCTCAGTGTCACGCCCGTACCGGACCGGGACTGGCAACAGGATCACAAACGTCGGTGCCGCGCCCGCACCTCGCTCAGCCAGTGAGCGGGAACCGGTCTGTATGTGGGATCCGAACCCTCGGCGGGAGCGCCGCCGCGCTCCCAAGCGGCGCACTGTAGCAGTGTGCCACCGGGCCAGCCCCTGTGAGGTAATTCTTATGTGGGTTGGAAAGAAAAATACACACACACACACACAGAGAACATAAAATCCATAATTGCTGGATTAAATTTTAAGATGCAGACAAGGTAGAAGGCAGAAAGTAATCTTAGAATCTTAGATGTTAATAGGATTATAACTATTGGCTCTCTACATTTCCCTTGTAAGACCATTTGGTTCTCTGCCAATCTTTGTAAATAAAAAGAGCCTGCAGGCTGTCTGAACACAGAACTGCAGCTTTTCAGGGGAGAAATCAAAAGAAGATCACAAGGTAAGATTGATACAATATTCTAGAAGATTTTTAGTTGGGTTTTGCAAAGTAAGATCTTGGGAGCCATGGAGAACTGCTTTTTATTTCTGCAAAATAAATGAATAAGGTAATTTGTTATTATTGCCAACAGCAGTAAACGTTGATGATAATAGTTGCTACTAACTTATAATTCCATTTTGCTTTGTTTGAATGATTTGTAAAATTATTAATCAATTGCTAAAACAGACTGTAATAATCTTTACAGTAAATGTTTCCCTCCACCTCATGAAACTTCATAAAGAAAGTTGATAATTCTACTTCATACTCCTAATGCTTACTCAAGACAAAACGTACTCACAGTCGTTTACAAGTGGTTTTCAGTAAAAGGGAAACGTTTTACTTTTAGAACTGAGAGGTCCCACCTCCTCAAAAATAAAACACTTGAGGTTGGCCGTTTGGCTCACTTGATTAGAGCAAGGTGTTATAACATTGATGTCAAGGATTTGGATCCCTGAACAGGCCAGCCAAAAAAAAAAAAAAAAAAAAAATCATCAAAAATAAACCATTTGTGAAAAATAAGGAATTGACATCCTAAGTGGGTAAATTCAAAAGCTCATCAGTTTTGCTACTATTCTTCATTTAGAGACTTTCCCTTGAAGATTTTCTTCTCTTTATTCCTTGCGTTCTGCCTCCTGGCAATTTTTCCTTATATGCCACTGTGGTCCTATGCTGTTCTGAAGGTCCTTACTTATTGCTTCTCACATTAGTCTTTCAAATACTTGATGCATCTCTTTTAATTTTCTTCCATAAAATACACAGCTGTGCATTTGGAAAACTTCAGAATCCCCTATTTCCCAGAGTTTGGGGTTGCTTGAACTGAATCACACGAGTGGGTAGTGTCCTTAAACAGTTAATAACTCTCGGCACAAACATCACTCTCCTCAGCTCAAATTTCACATTTTCACCATTCTTCTCTTAAAGGATCCCAAATCTACTAATCTTTGACTGGTTACTTCATAATTCATTTTTTCAGCAATGTAGATGGTTCTCTCTTTCCCATCCCTATTTAACTTACAATATTTATAGCCAGAATATACCTCTTTCCCCTTCCTATTCATAAAGAGGGAAGAATTCTGAGGTGAACTGAAAATAAGGGAAGAGACTGAGAAATGGGAGCTGCCACTCCTGGCCAGGGTCTGCCAAGGGTTGAAGAAACACAGCTTGCAGCTGGCTTGAGAGTCTGCAACTAACTTTAGGGAATGGGCTGCGCATGCGTAAGCTTCAATTGTGAAAACTTAGGTTCCATCAAGGAATTAAATCATTACAGCAAAATACTGCAGAGGGGACAACATTGTGAGAAGAAAAAGTGTAAGTCAGGGAATATTTGTGCTAATAAATCTGACAGCATGAGGTCTTTTTTGGAGATATGAGAGTGACTGTGCCAAAGTCAATGTGTATCTCATTCAACAAGCTGAAATTCTGGCAAAAATGGTGCGAATCAAGAGTGTCAGTCAAAATTCTCCTTCTTTGTATCTCAATTTGTAGCAGGTACATTTAAAATCATTAGGACCAAAAAATAAACTCCTTGAACAGCAGGACAAAACCTGAATTCCATCAACAACAAAAAAATGATGTTTGGTTCATTTCAGGGAATCCTGGCAGAACCTCCAATCTCTTTGGTTTCTCTCTGGGTTCTGTGGTGTTGACAACTGCATGCAAAAGGAACTTTTAAGGGGACACAGCCTTAGAAGGCAGGCAAAGCTCATTATGAGAGGGGGTAAACTGGGAACGGGGAATATGGAGCACTTCCTCCCTGTAGCAGACTCCTGGCACATGCTGCTCTTGTAATTGTTGGAAGATTATGCTATACCTTTGTTTGTTTTGTCTTCTATTTTTTTTAAGTGAAGAGTGTGAAATAGTAAAAATAAGCAGATTTTTAGAGGCAGACAGGACTCAAATCCATCATCCATCATTGACTAGCTGTGTGATCTTACTTAACTCACCTGAGCCTGAATTTTTTCCTATCCTATAAAATGTGAAAAAGCAAACAAACAGCAAAACCTGAGAGGTGCTGTGTTGGGTAAAGAAAGTTAAAAGCAGTCATAAAGGTAACTTATTAATCAATGACCATTTACTAAATGTGAGCCATTTATCCCACATTATCTTGTTTTTTCCTCACAGCACCTCTGTGAAATAAATATTATCTTTTCGATTTATGAAATTGAGAAGGTGAGATATGGAAAGACCGTACTAACCCAAGATCACAAAGTTAGTAAATTTCAGTAAAGTTAGGAAAATCCAGGGCCAGGACTCACAATGGAAAAAGTACTAAGAAGTAAGAATGATTCCAAACTACTTCATTTGGTGCATCACTAATCCTCTTTGTGAAGCCACTTTTCTTTTCTTTTTTTTTTCCTTTTTGTCTTTTTTACTGACCGGTAATGGGATCGCAACCTTCGGTTTCGCACCCGTACCGGGGACCGGCAACGGGATCGCAACCCTTGGTGTTGCGCCCACACCGCGCTCAGCCAGTGAGCAGGAACCGGTCTCCACATGGGATCCGAACTCTCGGTGGGAGCGCCGCCACGCTCCCAAGCGGCGCACTATCCAGTGCGCCACTGGGCCGGCCCTGTGAAGCCACTTTTTGATTCAATGTTTCCATAATTTTCAAACATAAAAATATTAGTGAGATGATATTAAAACTTTCCGCCTATTTTCTTCAGGGCTGCATTCACTGTCACTTGAGAGAAAGGGTCTCTGCTAGGCAACATTCTGTTATGTAACTTCTTTCGCCATTCCATTGCTTTTGCCAGAAACTGGAGGGGTCCATCCACAAACTTGGCTGGGTGTTTTACTTCTAATCAGCACCCAGTCTACATCTAATTTCCCTCCACTTTGAACACCCCATAAATTAAATAATTGTCATAATTTTCCCTAGCAGTATTAATGTATCTGAGACCTTTCACAATCATAAGAATATTTTGCTCATTATTTCCCTTGGTGTTCCTAGCAAAGATTCAATATTTTCTTAAGGAGTTTAACAGAACTTCATAGTTTTTCATGTCTGCTGTGCTCAGATCTCAACCACCCTAACTTCTTAGCCTGGTGCCTTATGAGTGGCAGTTGTTTAAAAAGTGCTATTTAATCAGTTTACAGTTTCTTTTTAAAGAGGGGATTAAATGCTTTTTCACATTTGTTCTTTCATTTGGGGAGCTTATTTCTTCCAAACATTAACTTCCTCAAACCTGAATTTATTAGTTCCAAAAATTTTCCTCCCTGAGGCTTCATTTTTCCATTATCTTTTACACAGATGTGTATTATTTGTCCACATTCTTTAGCAATCCTGCTTTACCATACTTTGTCAGTAGTCAGCCTAACTGCTTCATATTGGTAAATTATTAGTACTAGTATTATCATGTTTCCTTGAGTAATATTTCTTCATAATCTCTAAAAAAAACTTCAGCTACAGAAGTAGGAACCAATATTCATTCTGATGTAATTTAGTGACTATCTTCAGCTTCCTGTGTTTTCTTTCATAAGAAAAAAAGATCCATATTGCCTGAATGCATGTGTGGCATTATTTTATTAAAGAGGGTGCATATTTTTTCTTTACTGATTTACACAGAGCCATATCGTTTGTGAAAACAGAAATCATAATTTTCACTATGTGGTGGTCATTTAATATAATTGGATACTATTAACTCAAAGGAGTAGAAGCTGTTTTACAAAGAAAGGTTGGAAGGTACCTTCCTAGGACATGACAGGTAATGCTTACACCTGGCTCTCCAATTATTATTACCTTTCATTATGTCAAGCAGAGATATCTCCTCAGTTCTGTGAGGCCCATGATAGCAGATTTAATGTTTTAGAAGCATTAAAATCATTTGCATTGTGATATAACAGAAAAAAATATTAAGTCCTTAGATTTCTTAATTCATAAAGGTATAAGAGTTAATGGAAGTCTGCTATTTTGTCAACATTCAATTTTTTTCCCAGGCATTTGTGGCTAAAGCTTATAAAAGGGCATCTTGGTTTAGGACTTTGGTTCTCCCTACTATCTAAGCAGAACCACACAGCAACTAGCAGCCTCTAGAGTGATGGTTCATCATTGTGTCCAGATAACTTCTGTTTCTATTATATGAAAGGCGTCTCCTTGGCAAAGGAAAGGATACAGTTTTTTGTCTGTGCATCACTAGGTACACTCAAGAAAAGGTAATATCTGTCCAGAGAAGAAAATGATGTAGTATTATCTTTGAGAGGAAGATAGGTGGTTAAGTCTTTTTATTTTAGTAGTTTTCACCCCAAGCCCAACTACCAGGTAACCAAAGCTAAGCCTACTGAGAATCTCATGTAGAGATCACGATAAATCAGCACTTTAGGGAAAAGCTACAGCAGCCCATGAAATAGGCAAGCTGGGAGACAAAGGTTTATCATACCATGATGGTTAGGTTACCAGACCTTTGAGTTGTATTTTCTGATTACTGCACAAGACAGCTCTGTTTAAACTTATGGGGCTAAAATATCTTCAGTATGGATTGTGGCTTAGTTTATTCAGGTAAATGGCCAGGAACTCTCACATCCGTGAATAGAAAGTCTCTATACTCTATATTTTTAAATGTCTTATGATAATCAAATTTAAGATAATCTAACACACAATTCTGTGTATTAGTGGGCAGCCATTTGGTTGTGGAAGGAAATCTCATGGTCTATCCAGGTGTGATGTTCAAAATATGAACAGCTGAAATGGCATTAGAAGAGATAACTAAGAACGAAGCCATCCTTACACAACTAGTGTTGTATATTCATACACTTTATGAATACAATGTTAACTGAAGTTTGATTTCTTTAAGCTTTTTAATTATGAAATATTTAATACATAAAAACTAATCATACAAGTATAATGTATATATAAATGTGAGTTCTGAAGAAAAATAATAAAATTAATACCTGTGTATCTGCCATCCAGCTTAAAAAGTAGAATATTACTAATACCTTTGAAGGCCCCCCTCTGCCATTACCTAATTGCATCTCCTCTGTATCCCCCGAGAAGGAACAACCATGTAATTTGTGTTTATCATTTCCCCTCTTCCTTTATGATTTTATGAAGTCTGATTTTCAAAATCTTGACAAGTCATTTCTTTTTGTCACTATTTATCCACCCACAATCACTTAATGTGTGATTTATACATATATGATATCCATAAACATTTTATACACAAATTATTTTGGTAAACAAATCCAACTGTTTTACTGCTTTACAAGAACAAAATAGTAATAATAGTACTCTACTGGCAATCTGTAAAATTAACAGTAATAATAATACTATTATTGGCAATCTGCACTTATTATTTTAAAGGAGCATCTCAAGTAGTTATTTATGTTTCCAAAATCTTGTTCTAACATGAGATATTTAGTTTATCTTTTCTATTTTCTGATATTTCATGCTTTTGTCTCATATATAATATTCTTTTATTAATTTTAATACATTAATTTATATATCTATGGTATACCAAATTTTCTTTAAAACATATTATTATTTAAATATTAAAATGTTGGATAACTGCAGTAGTAGCACCTCCGGCAGCAACAACAGTCACTATTGGGGATGGTGGCGGTGGCTGCAGCAGGACCTGCTATAGCCCAGAGGTTTCCCCAGAGCTTCTCAGATGCTCTGATCAACAAGTGGCGTTAGGGGCGAGCCCGGTGGCGCACTGCTACAGTGCACCGCTTGGGAAGTGCGGCGGTGCTCCCGCTGAGGGTTTGGATCCCACATACAGACCGGCCGCTCACTGGCTGAGCGAGGTGCGGGCGAAACACCGAGGGTTGCGATTCTGTTGCCGGTCCCGGTCCGGTACGGGCACGACACTGAGGGTTGCAATCTGTTGCCGGACACGAAAAAAGACAAAAAGAAAAAAAAAAAAAAAAGAAAGAAAAAAACAAGTGGCATTAGAGGAGCTGACTAAGGCTTTGGAACAGAAACCAGATGTTGCACAATATTATTGTCAAAGAGCTTATTGTCACATTTTTCTTGGGAATTACTGTGAAGCTGTTGCTGATACAAAGAAGTCTCTTGAACTCAATCCAAATAATTCTACTGCTGTGCTGAGAAAAGAGATACGTGAATACCATGAAAAAAACTATGCTGGTGCTCTGGAAACTTACAGAAGGACAAAAATTAGATAGTGTAGATGCTGATTTCATTATCTGGATTAAAAGGTGTCAGGAAGCTCAGAATGGATCGGAATCTGATGAGTCTGCATCCCAATGGACTCAGCAGTCAAAAATCAAGTATGACTGGTATCAAACGGAATCTCAAGTAATCATTACACACATGATCAAGAATGTTCAGAAGAATGATGTAAATGTGGGATTTTCAGAATAAGAGTTGTCTGCTTTGGTGAAACTTCCCTCTGGAGAGGATTACAACTTGAAACTGAGACTTCTTCATCCTATAATACCAGAACAGAGCACATTTAAAGTACTTTCAACAAAGATTGAAATTAAAATGAAAAAGCCTGAGGCTGTGAGATGGGAAAAGCTAGAGGGGCAAGGAGATGTGCCTAAACCAAAACAGTTCATATCAGATGTAAAGAACCTATATCCGTCGTCATCTCATTATACAACAAATTGGGATAAATTGGTTAGTGAGATCAAGGAAGAAGAAAAGAATGAGAAGTTGGAGGGAGATACAGCTTTAAACAAACTATTTCAGCAGATTTATTCAGATGGTTCTGATGAAGTGAAACGTGCCATGAACAAGTCATTTATGGAGTCTGGTGGTACAGTTTTACGTACCAACTGGTCTGATGTAGGTAAAAGTAAAGTTGAAGTCAATCCTCCTGATGATATGGAATGGAAAAAGTACTAAATAAATTAATTTGTTATCACACACACACAGAAAAAATCAAAATGTTTAAACAATTCAACTTTATTTAAGGTTATTAACTCAGTGTCCCGAATACATTAGTTATTTGCCATTTTTGTCTTAGGATTTAGAAAAAGTCAATGTAGATTACACTTAGACAAAAAATAAAGAGAATTTGTATAACTTGATATGGTTTTAGCTGCAATAGTGGAACGCCAAGTTGAACATGGCTTAAAATGTAACAAAACTTGTTGCTCACTTAACAAGCAATTCAACTGGGCAGTCTCATAGTTGGTGCAAAGTATCAAGGACATCATCAAGGACCCAGGCTCTTTCCACCATTCTGCTCTGCCATCCTCAGAGTGTCCATGATCTCTCCCATGGGAAGAGAAGGTGGTCCCAGCTCTGGGCATCACATTCTCACAGGGCCCAAGGTAGTAGAAGCCAAGAAGCACTTACTTCTTACGTGCCCCTATTTCAAGGAGAAAAACTTTCCCGCAAGTCACAGGCTGACCTCCCCTAACATGTCATTGACCCGATCTGGGTCATGTGCCCACTCCTAGACCCATTACTGCCAGATGGAAAGAACACTGCCAGGAAAGGTGCATAGTCATGCATATATAAATTTCTTCTTTGTGGAAAGAAAAGAGATTCATTAGCTAAGAAACAACACTCATCCTTGGTAATTCTCAGCATCCTCTAACTCCTACAGAACTCCAACCATTTTTCTTTTTTAAATACTTCTTGCCCACTGCTTAGAAGGGCAGTTAAACTCTTTTGAAAGTTACTCAGAGGATTCTGCTTTAGTCTAACCCACACCTCAAAAACCCCCTTTAATCTGATTAATTTCAATTCTTTCAGAATAGAAAACTTAGTCTTTAATCGGGCTTATCGGAAGCACTTATTTAGTACTAAGAAAAAAGAGGAATGTGTCCATTTCCTGTCTGACCACTTTCCAGTCAGTTTAGTTCATACTTAAACACAGATGCTAATTTTTTTAACCATGAAATAGAGTCCTTATTTAATTCTCTCAATGAGTCTCTTTGACCACCACACTTATTTTAGAATACACTGACAGTCTCTCTTCCCCTTAACTTAAAAAGCATCGCAAATTCTGAGGTATAACATACACCCAGAAAACTGCACAAAGATTGCACAAATTGTGCAGCTTAATGATTGTCACAAAGTGAACATACCTATGTAACCATATAAAGAAATTAGAATACAGAACCCCAGAGCCTCCTCATGTGCCCTTCTAGTCACTACTCTCTACCTCAAGAATAGTCATTATTATACTTTCTAATAGCATATATTTTATTTGCCTGTAGGTTTTTAACTATATATTAAAAAATGCATACATTATATACCATTGTATCCTGCCTCTTTCACTCAACATTATGTTTGTGAGATGCATCCATGCTGTTGCACATTGCTGCAGCTTTTTTATTCTCATTACTGGTTATAACTCCTCTAAATGAATGTACCACTAGTTATCTATTATAATGTAGATGAACACTGGGGTTGTTACCTGCTTGGAGATATATGACTAGGACTTCTATGAACATTCCCTTGCATGTCTTTTGTTGAACATTTTTATGCCTTTCCATTGGGTATATATCTTCAAGTCGAATTACTGGGCCAAAGGTATGCATATGTTTGCCTGTAGTGGAAACTGCCATATTATTTTCCAGAGTGGTGTGGTAATTTACACTCTCATCAGCCATGTGTAAGAATTCCAGATGTCCCAAATCCTTGCCAACAGATGGTATTTTCTGTCTTTCTCATTTTAACCATTCCGATAGGTAGTTCTCCTTCAACTCTAAAGCATGCATTTTTTTTACCTTACCTAGAAATATGTTCTATCAGTCGGAGGCAACAAACACACTTTAGAAAAAAACAAAGAAACTTCTACAGAGTTGTAATTTTGGAGCTGAGGCGCTCCTCTGTTGTGTTCCAGTTGCAAGGCAACAACACTTAGAGAAGAAAACTTTAATACATTAATAAAACAAAACATCATATTGTATTTGGGTTTCAGGAAAAAAAGGTCAGGAATAACTGAAAGATATTCTACTATAACAGAAATATCTTTTAAAAGGATTAATGCTTTAACTCCATGGTCAAAAGTTGAGATTTTACAGATTTTTTAATACAACATACCTTAAGAAAATTTAGTCAGGTTATTGTTGAATCACTGTGAACTAATAGTAATCCACCCTTATTAATTTTCTTAATTAAAACATTGCTCAAATGACATATAATTTAACAAATTATCTGCTTTGTGTAATTTATCACAAGCATTTGATAAACCAGATCATACAGAGGTTCTGCACTTGACACCAAAATACTAAAGGCTGTTTGGTTGATTGGTCGGTGGGTTAATTAATTATTTAGTTTAGTTAGTTTGTTTTTTTAGGACGAAGATGATTCTTAACTTCTGGTTGGATGTCAGAAGCCTGAGAATAAAAACTTCAGGCAAAACAATGTGCATTTTTGAAACTTGTCTTTAGTCTTCATAATATAACTAGCAAACACTTTACTAACCAGCAGTTTACCTCCATTCTTAAAAACTTATATTTTTTAAAAGACATTTTTATTTTTAAATAAAACTGGTACATTTATCTTCCACCAATGCAAAGCTGTGCTATCATGTCTGCTGCTTTGGACCACCTTCTCCTGGTTCTAAATTTTAGAGACTGGAGTTTTTCTTTCCCCATTTCCATAAACATCTGGTTCATCCTTTCAGAAAGTCCTCTTTTTATTCTTTGTTGTTTTCTAAAACTGCCTTCAAAAGAAGTCTACTGGCTCCCAGGATCAATTTCAGAAGTATCTAGTGGCATCTCCACGTACTAGGAATGGAAGTTAGGCACACTTTCCCTGGCTCTAAAAATCCATCTGTGATATCTGGAATAAATTTTTCTTATTAACGTTTTATGTGTTTGAAAAATGTGCCATACCCAAATCAGCCTGCTTCTCTATAAATGAACCAATTTAAAGATATATATCACATTCTACTTTGAAGATGAGCTTCAAAATCCAAAGCTTTGTTATCTGAAAATCTCACACAATTCTCCTAAAAAACAAACAGCAAAACAGTTGATAGAATTTAGGTACTTCTCAGGCCGGCCCGTGGCTCACTCGGTAGAGTGCGGTGCTGATAACACTAAGGCCACGGATTCGGATCCTATATAGGGATGGCCGGTTTGCTCACTGGCTGAGCGTGGTGCTGACAACACCAAGCCAAGGGTTGAGATCCCCTTACCGGTCATCTTTAAAAAAAAAAAAAGAATTTAGGTACTTCTCAAAGAACTACAGGATTTGAAATTGTGCAAATATTAAACTATGCAAACCACTTGAAGCTTTGTAATCTGTAAACTATTCCCAGAGTAAATACTGACATCAATGGGCAAGTTCT
This sequence comes from Galeopterus variegatus, assembly GCF_000696425.1. Classification (NCBI taxonomy): domain Eukaryota; kingdom Metazoa; phylum Chordata; class Mammalia; order Dermoptera; family Cynocephalidae; genus Galeopterus; species Galeopterus variegatus. The sequence goes on from NW_007736041.1 coordinate 62,554, forward strand.
CATCCTCAGTCTCTTTTGATTTTATTGTTGCCAGTTGCAGATGCTCTCAAAATTGTTGGCATGTATTTGTGGTGAATTAAGACACAGAAATAATTTTTCCATACACATATGCATATACGTGCAATACTATCTTTTCATTAATAAACAGGGGGTGATACATTTTGATGTACTGGCATTACTTACCCTTGCGAATTGTCTTCCTTTGCGGATTTAGGGTATAAACTTTTGAGAAAGCAAAACAAGCCAGGTCTAAAACAGTGAACTGAAGCAAAACAGATTGGATTTTTTCTCCAGTTTTGTGAACTGGTTTATAATCTAGTGACTCGGGTATACACTCATGCTGTGTGGCTTGGCACCTGCATTTTCATTGTGCATTTCTCAGCAAAGCCTTTGTATACACCAAGATTTGCCCCCAATACTTGTTCCTCAGACATCTCTACAGAATGCTGTGCCAGAGTTATTTTCTATGACTCAGTTTTAATCATATTTTCTAAAACCTTTCTCACACTATCTTCATGCTATCTTACAGGCTTCAAGGAAACAAATCAAGGCTGCATCCCCTTACCCCCATCCAAAAAAGTAAGCAGTTTCATTGGTTCCTAGAGATAGGACATTGCAGTATAAGGATGCATTCAAAAAGCTATTAAATTCAACACATGGGATAAAAACAGCACCAAAAAGTTCCCTGATAAGCTGGAATTGTACTTTTCTTCACACTTTGTTTTTCTTTGTTGTTATTTAATATTTTAAACAAACAGTAGCAAGACAGAGGAAAGAGCAGTCACAACTACTGCTCTGTGAGTTAAAAGACCTGATTCTTGTCCTGGTTCCATCACGTACC
>NW_007736041.1:64108-67710 GCF_000696425.1 Galeopterus variegatus
CCACTCACTACCTGTGCGACTTTGGATAATATCCTTCACCTGCTCTGAATGTCACTTTCCTCACCTGTAAAATAAGGAGTTTTTAGGATACCTCTGCAGTTTTTAATAGTGCTCAGTGGACTGCAGGGGTGCTTGAGTAGTTTTGTAAATATCTGATGTTAATTTCACAGGTTCTGGGGCTACTCTAGAACTGTAAACATCCACCCATAAGCCCAATCGAAATTTTTGTTTTTCTCATCCAAATCAATTTAATTGTCTTCAGCAAATGACATTATAATCTCTTTTTCTTTTTCTTTAATGTTCTGTAGTTTCATAATTAATGTTTCAAGATGTGGATTTCTCTCTCGGTCTCTGTTTCAACCTGCTTTGGATTCACTGGGATTCCTGGATCTAAGAATTGGAATCTTTCAACAATTCTGGAAAGTTCTCAGCAATTATATCTTCAAGTATTTCTCCTTCTCTATTATATTATCTCCTTCTATAATTTCAAATAGATACACATTGGACTGTCTCATTTTGTCCTCTAAATCTCTTATCCTCTTTTTCATATTTTCCAACTCTATGTGTCTCTGGATTGTATTTTAAAGAATATCTTCAGACATATTTTCTCATTCATTGACTCTCTTGTGTCTAATCTGCTGTCTAATCCATTCAGTTTTAATTTCAGTAATATATATATTTTTTCTAGATATTCTATTTGGATCTTTTCAAAATATACTTATTCCCCGTTCGTGTTTTCAGTCTTTTCAGAACACTATCTAAATATATTAAAATCAGTTATTTTATATGTCATTCCTAATTGTTCTAATACACAAAGACTTTGCGGTTGGTTTCTGCTACCTGTTCCTTCANTACACAGGGTCTACAGAGAATGCTCCAGAGAAAAATGAATGCATAGTAGACTGAAATGGTCACTGCTATTAGGTGACTCTCAGGATTCGCAATGCATTCTGACTAACACATTTGGTTCGAGGTGAGTGGGATTCTTAGCAAGGATTTGTGAACTAAGAATAAAATGTAGAATGAGCAGTAAATGTCATGATAGAACCTTTAAAGTATTTGATTGACTCTCCTACAATATTTCCACTGAGAATAAAATGTATGTAATATGGAATTGGAGGGCTTTTGAAAATTATCTAATTTGTGAGAGGCATATAACTGGGGCTTACAACAGGGACCCATAGAATCAAAATACACACACATACAAATGGAGAAAAGTTTTACATGACTTTAAATGGGGACAAATATCCCTAGTTTAGGGTGATTAAATTTTTTTTTATTGAATTAAAAATGAAATGTTATTATTTGACAGTATTTGGCTATTTACTAATGCTTGAAAATAATTTTATGAATAAAACCAAAAATGCTATGAAAATGCTTTTTAGAGTCACCTATAGTTAATATATTTTCATATATATTCTTTCATTTATGCCCTTCTAAATTTAAATTTGTCATTAGTTAAATAAACAGCAAAAGAAAGATAATGGATAAGAAGAATGCTTTGTATTCCATCACCTTCCTTTCAAGAGTCCAGGCGATTTTGTCGTTAGAGCCGATGCTCAGATGTGAAATTGTTTTTACTGAGTTATTGATGACTGTATCTATGCAGAGCCTAAGTCAAATTATAGTATATTATGGAAGCAATAGCTTTCTTCAATCTTTTGCATTACTGTACTATAAGAGCCACCTAAGCCCATTACGAACCTGCCATGAATATTGTGTCTAGACTATAAGTCATCTCAGTTTTAACAAAATTAAGTCTCTACTACATGACTCAGATTTAGTATCTTCTGAATGCAGCAATGTAATCTGCAACCATGCAATTATTCCAAGAGAAAACTAAAACATAGTGCCTTATACACAATGGGCATACAATAAATATTTGTTGAACTAAAGATATGACCTGGACAAACTACAAATCTTTCCTATTTTTTCTTCTAAAAATGAATTAAGAGCTACCAATCTATAACATTTTTATCATGTCATCAGCCTTGATATATGAAATAATATTCCTGAGGAGAATTTGCAACTCACATTAGCCAGAATAAAATAGACTAGCATGTATCTTTGGAAAGAACAATCCATTCTTTTAATCTGTAGCAGTAGGCAATCAATTTCCTAGTGGCTGTATTAATATAGGTTAGATATTCTTCTTAAAACTGGCCTACTGGGCAAGGATTACTTCAAGAATATTCACAAATAAACTAAAGAATAAACATTTTTAAAGGAATAAAGAGTACATTCCATTAGTGAACAGGAATTATATCATACAGTTAAAAGGAGAAACAATTTTTTAATTTTGAAGTCTAAACAATGAGTTCTACTTTCTCTAAATATCTAAATTTTTACTTGGCAAGAAGTCTTAGACTTATCAAGCTAGTTGTATGCGTTGTACTGTGAGCATTTAAAGGAATTAATCTCCTCTTAATTTAGGAATAGATGGGATTCTGCACAGAGAAAAATCTTCAGCTGCAATTCATCTCCAAGAAGATAAAGAAAGAATGAAGGAAATGAATTTAAATAAAAGAATAAAAAAAATAGGTTACGCAACTTGAGTTTCTATTAGGATTTTTTACTCAATGCAATTACTTAAGAGAGACGTTTTAGGAATCTTTTTCTAGAAGAATTTTTAAGTGGAATCTGTTCTCTTTTCCTTGGACAGTCTCAAGAAAGCCTTGCCTAAAGGTAGGAGAAAGAATAAGCTTTATTTCTGTATTGATGAAAGTTTTGGAAGTTAGTATGGAGTTTGAATTTATACTGGTGATTAAGTTCCTCCACATCAGTTAATCAGTTAGGTTATATAACTAAACTCTAATAGTTTTTAAGAAGGCCAAGATCACCAATGTGTCTATTTTTAATCATATACATATATACCTTTTAAATTATATGTATATAAACTTACAACCATAGGTAACTGAAGCGTAAGGAGCAACTAAATCCATAATTTAATTTCGGAATGAGGGAGTAGATTTATTTGAATAAGATTAATATTTCATCCATCATTTAAAGAGTGATTTTATATTGAAAGTATACTGACTGAGATACAATTTAAAATTCCTGAGATAGTCAAGGGGGCTCAGTCAGAAAGAATGAATTATATTTGGAAAATATTCTGGAACAAGCACTCATATATATGAGCTTTTTCATCTTTGTTTGTTTATTTCTTTTTTATTCCCATATGTACTAGGATCTTCTGTTTCAAACCAGCCAGCAGAGAGTACTGAATAGGTATTCAGTGTGAGATTTCTGTTTAATTTTCTCAGTTCTAGTGGTTATAACACTTACCAGTCTCAATTACACTGTAAGGAAGTCAAGGCACTTTCTGTTAGACCATTATCCGATACCTCTGGATAATTTGTCTGCCGAGGCATGTGAAGAGTTAAACACAAAACAGCAGAATTAAAGTTGAGCAGTAAAAGCAATGAGTGTTTTACTCCTATCTCATTTGGGACCTCCTAAGGTAAGAAACTAGTGAGCTATGCAGACTTGAGGGGAAATAAAAAAAGAAATTGTCCCAATGCTATTCAGTAATCAATTGGAGAAAAAAAAATCAGTCAGTATCAAGTAATAAAATATGGAATTAGGGTAGAGCACTTGCCTGA
>NW_007736041.1:68187-69562 GCF_000696425.1 Galeopterus variegatus
AAAAAAAAATCAGTCAGTATCAAGTAATAAAATATGGAATTAGGGTAGAGCACTTGCCTGAGGATATATCCTGTAGTAAAGGTTATTTTTCATGATTTATAAGGGTTTTTAAAGAAGCTTGCAGAATGCCACAGGAGGAATGAAGACTTCTGAAAGCTTTACATTGTTCTGCAAGTGCTTTCATAATACTTGTTTATGTTTTAAGGTGGGGGGTGGGGGAGAAATTGTACAGTGAGGTGGAACGGTTATTGACCAGATTGATCATGGGAACAAATCTGCCGGTGGTAACCTTGTTTAATGATATGTTGCTGGGCTCAGCACCTTGCTGAGGCTGTGATTCTTCACCGGCTGGGGCCGCATGATGGATCGCGGTGGGAAGCTGATGGTGCAATCACTCACCGGCCGTCAGCGACACCTGCAGCAACCTGACACCCGTCCCTGCTGAACAGAGCAGCCCTGCTGCCCGGCCCACTGGGAGACGCCAGGGCTCCTCTGAAGAGCGCACAGGAGCTCTCTCTCGGCCCTGCACCTTCCTTTGTAGGGCATTTCTTTTAAGTTTTTGTTTATGATTTTTTTCTCCAAAATATCTTGAGTCCCCTTTACAGCTGAGACTTCTCAATTCCTTTCTCATAGCTACAGCTCATTAGGACTATTTTACTGTGGCCAAACAGAAGACCAAGCAAGACCTTAAATCAGAATATAAAGACCTAAAGACCTGAGGATTCAGGAACTGTAATTATTTTGCAGCAAACTATTAAATCATATTTTATCTTTTTCTATTTTTAATAAATAAATTAGTGGGGTAAAATTCTCTTGGCACCGTTTGCATAAAGAAGTCTGTTACACTGACCTATGTTACTAGACTGGGAACTCTGTAAATGTGGGATCCATGTGTTTTATCTTTGTATATCCAGCACCTCACACAGANGGAACTCTGTAAATGTGGGATCCATGTGTTTTATCTTTGTATATCCAGCACCTCACACAGAATTGCTAAAATAAATAAGTAAACAAATGAAGACACATGCAATTGTTTTAAGAAAGCACACAATAGTGTAAGCAAATACTTTTACTATGTGACTCTATTTCTCAACCAATCTGTAATGATTTCCTTAACTCCATTAAATCTAAACTTGTCTGCGTGGCAAAACATGGCTCCAAACGCCAAACTTAATTCCTGTACTCTTCAATATGATATTTTGCAGGGGTTCTTCCTGAGAACTCCTTCATTGCTCCATTGTCCAGGCTCATTCTTGACATAGTGCTTCCTTTTCCTTTTCCGCTACCCAGTATTCCCCCTTTCCCCCCATTTACCAGCACTTCCAGAGCCAGCCTAATATCACCTTTAACAGGAAGCACTCCTTTATTACTCTGG